>NW_005370908.1:1918975-1930422 GCF_000412655.1 Myotis brandtii | reverse complement strand
ACAGAATGAAAATTCACCTCTTTCTGCCTTCTTGACAGCTTGTGTCAGAATCACAAGTGGGAGAAGCTTAGAATTGGATGAAAAAGTAAAAGCTTTTCTTTCTGATTGAATGAGATTTTTTAATACCTGAAGAAGAAACTGTTTCTGGCTGATTTCATCTGTAGCTAAAGATCTGGGACCCACTCAAGATGTCACCAAAGGGCAGGAAGCGATTGAAAGCAGTGACGGGGAGCGTCATAAAATAGTGTCCTGATTGTACCCTACCAAGTTCTCCCTGATCACTACACTCCTGTGCTGCACTGAGAGGTTCTTCTCTTGGTAAAGGAATTCATAGTAGAGCGAGCAAGTGGGAGAAGCATTGATAACTCACAAAATCCTATCTAATAAAGAGGTAATATGCAAATGGTCCTTAGTAACAACCGACTGCGTAATGACGGGATCACGGATCAGCAGGAGGGTGGGGCAGCGAGCTACAAGCAGGGGCAGAGAGCTACAGGAGGGAGCAGGGCAGCAGGCGAGAGCTACTGGAGGGCAGCAGTGAGCTACTGGCACATGGATTCGTGCGCAGGGCTACTAGTAGTGTGATAACTAGATAACCTGGTGCTAGGAAACTCCATCCATCTGGTGATGGTTGGTGTTTGATTTGGACCTTGAAGGACTAGAAGATTTTGAAAAAGTGGAGAAAGATGAAGCCACTCCAGCTATAGGCAATATTCTGAGTGGAGCCATTCAGGCAAAGATGAACGACCTGGTTTGATTGGAGTATTGGCTTCATGGGGAGATATTGTCAGTGTTCAAGCCAAAAGTGTAGTGGAGTCCAAAAATGAATGGTATGTTTAAACCTAATGTTAAAATTCTGGATTTTATAGTTTAAATGAAACCATTGGAGATTATTGAGCAGCAGGCTGTATGAGCCCATCTGTGTTTTTAGGAAAAGAACTATGGCAACAGGGTACAAAGTCCTGAATAGTTGAAATTAAAAGAAACTAAATGCACTGAGATTGGTCAAGGGATGAATGCAGTGTAAATAATGAGACCGATTATGACTGTGGCTCTGGGAATGGGAAAAACAAGACAGAGTCAAGAGATAGGGTAGAGGTAAGATAGACAAGACTTCCCCACACAGGGTTAGCTCCATAAATATATGATTGTTGATCTAAAAATAGAGCGTCTAAGACTACCACAGAAATTACTTCATTCCCTAGAAACCTACAGATCCCATGGGCCAGCTATTCCATTAACTCCCCAAGGCTGAGTTGGGCTAATGAAGGATCAACTTTTACCCGATGATCCCTTGGCATTTGGGGCTACTGTACCCCTCAGGAGCAATGGGGTCATCTCTCCTGTCTGGCAAGGTCAATGGCAGAAATAGCTCTGTCTCCTTCCTTGAGCCTCAAAAAGAACTGGAGATATATATTCCAATCCCTACCAGGTGGACAGTCGTAGTCTGTCCCAGCTCATCCATCTGCCCACTTCATTCAGCAGGCCTTTCATTACTTCTGCAATGACAGACAGAAAAGAGAAATCATCAAAATGAATGTTACTTGTGATATATTCTTCCCTACCTGCAAAAATTCTTATGACCACCTGGACCAGCAAAGAGCTTTCATTCACACCCGGTTTAATGTCTCCCTGATATCCTTATGGGGGCTGGGGGATTTATTTTTCAAAACTAATAGTGCAATTCTATGCAATGCCTTTCTGCAAAGCCTGATTATATCAGCCTGCAAAGGCTTCCTCTGAGTTTTGGCAGTTAGATCAAATTAGATACAGAAGCCCAGACATCCTGAAGAGGGGAAAAATCAATGTAAATAAATGTAATTTCTAAATAAAATATGCTCTTACCTAATTGAAAAGTCATTATCCATTAGTCAAATGCAGCTTTAATCAGACATGAATGATGGAAGAATTCTATATTCAGAGGAAGAACACAGGTTGGCATTTTAAAACCCTCATGTCTCATGCTATTAGCCTTGAAAACCTTTTACCAGGTAACTGAGGTGTGAGTTTTAATTCCCAATATCAAACCAAGAATAAAATTATTTTAATTATGGTCAACTGGGTAGAAACATTGATGGTCTAATTGCTAAGCAGTAAATCTGTATTCTGTCCCCAGGAGACTCACACCTGAGCCAAGTGATTCAATAATTCATTAAAGCACTTCTCTGTGCATCAATTATCAAATCATGTGCCTTGATTACTTGACTCAGAAAAGTTTCCCTTGTGAAAAGACTTTTAGCAATCATCAAAACATGCAAAAACCCTCTAACCTACTACACATTTGATTTTCATAGGAAGAATATAAAATCTTACCTCAACCTCAGTTATCTAGGGCACATGTGCCAAAGGCAATGTGCAAAATAGATGCAAGGGGCATGGCCTGGCCAACTTTATGAGGCAGGTGGCCTTGGGGGTCCCTACCTCTCTAATTCTTGTTTTTTTCCCCCAGGAGTTTTATAAAGAATTGCTTTAAATATCATCATTTTTGTGGCCCAGAATCATATTTTATCATATTTGCATCCCCATGATGCCAAACTCAATGTTTTAATGCCTATATATAGCAGATCATAAATTGATGCTTTTTCCATAGGTCATTTGTGACTTTGATGACCCAAAATACCAAAGGGGAAAAATATTATGAAAGAGAGGAAAAGTTAATGAACAAAAATAGGGGTCACTAAATAGAAACAAACAAAAAAACCTCAAAGGATAGTTCTCTACATAGAAAAGGCATTTCACAAATATCTGTTGGATGATAACTCTACAAAAGATGAGAAGAAAATAAGAAAAGAAAACATTTTCAACTTGGGAGCAATGGTTTTGCCCACACTCCCAATAAAAAGCGATAAAATTTCATTGTGAACTTTAGCTCTTCTTCCTGTTCTAACCCAACTGCCTATGACAGATCATTCTAAGCACGATACTGCTGGATTAATGACATCCAGAGAAACATCAATGAGGAAAGGACAACTAACTGATTGAATAATCAATCCTCAGTAGCTGAAAACTGTCTTGACAGGGTTTAGCTAACTTAAAATTACAAGAAACTCTTGAGTATTTCACCCTCTGTAATTTTTGTCATTATCAACACTCTTCTTGACACTGTAGTCTTAAATGGATTCTGAAGACCAGTGTTGACACCAGAACTGAGTGCAAGGGTAGTGTATCTCAGTGCATCAGCCCTTTATTTTTTTCTACATCTACTTTTTAAAGGAATGGCTCCAAAATGGGAACTCGATCTACTAGACCTTTGTCAGTGTATGATTGCATGGCATAGTAACACACTTCCTCTATTTGAAAATCTCAAGGTGGGAAATAGGGGGCTGGTGGGACCACGGGGAGCAAGCCCTTAATTCTGCCTCCTCCCCTCTTCCCTCCCCGGCTGTACTTGCGATCCAGTTGAGGTCGATCAGGGATTTTGAATCTTGAAAGAATGGATCAGGTGCTCAGGGATAGACAAAGATTATTCACAGTGGCAGCAGCAATGGGGTGCAGTCAGGAGCCCAAGACATGGCAGCAAATGTCCAGGTGGGCAGAGTCCAGAATGCAGCAATGTGTCCTCAGGGATGTGTCCATGGGGGCTGTCTTTTTCAGACTGTCCTTGTCGGGGAGCTGGGTCTTGGCCAAGACTGCACTTTTGCCCTGGCTGGGTGGCTCAGTTGGTTGAAGTGTTGTCCTGAGCACCAAAAGGTTGTGGGGTCCAATTCCCAGCCATGGGACTTACGAGAGGCAACCAATCAATGTTTCTCTCTCACGCAATGTCTGTCTCTCTCTCTCTCTCTCTCTCTCTCTCTCTCTCCCCACATCCTCAAGTAAGGATGGCAAAAAAAAAGGCTGCATTCTTTTGTTTCCCATCTGTTTTCTACACTGGACAATTCTGTGAGCCACCTAAGGTCCTTCTAACAAAATTCCTTCTCTATTTCTGTGAGACTGAGTCTTTCATTTGTAGGGAACATAAAGTACAATTCTTAAAAGTGTAATTTTCTGGGAAGTGAGGCAGTTTCAAATACAAAAATTAGACACAAATATTTGGAAATTGCTTACTTTTCTCACATCTTATTCCTCTTTACTGACAATGCTTTCCTCACATGCATATAAATAGCTCCTATATTTTCCAAAGACTCTACTAGAGGCCTGTTTACACTCTCGAAAAATTCTCTTTGCCAGCCTAATTAAAATGAAAAGCAGTCATTAAATTTGGGACTTAGAGAAATTTGTAAACAATCATATTAACCCATCCCCCGAGAAAATAAATCAATGGGGGACAGGGCCAGACTGTCAAATTAGATTCTCTCTTATTCAACTAGAGAACTTGTCAATAAAGGTGGAAAGCTTAAGTAAGTTAGAGTTTGTTTCATTATACACACTGTAAAAAGAGCAACTGGCTTTTTCATTTGGAGGTAGTCATTGCAAATAGTTATAATGGCCAGAGAGTTCTTAATAAAGAGAATATTTCAGATAAGAGTTTATTTTTTGCTTTGCTAGGAAGGTGTGAATGCGCTAAAGTGGAAAGTCTGTGACACACCCATTAGGAGGGATTCAAGGTCACAGGTCTGAGCTGAGACATAGCAGGTGTAGTGCAGTCACAGCCAGAGTGATTACTTCCGATACTTCATGGAGAACATAAATATTGAAGAATCAGGGACCACCTGACGTTGCTCATCTATTTCTCAGACAGTATTAAATTTATGTAATGCTAGTGACAGTAGAGAATCCTAAAATATGTCTTTAGTGTCTGATAGTCACTATGACCTTCTGCTAAGTTAAATAAAAATTCTCTTATGTACTTAAGAGTCTTGATTAAATTATGAGCCATTGTAGAGTCCTGGGAACATAGAGGAATAAAGATGTGTGTGTGTGTGTGTGTGTGTGTGTGTGTGTGTGTGTGTGTGTGTAATATCTGCTAATACAGTACAATTTTTTGAAGGCAGCGTGGTCTCTTAGAGTTCATCATTGTTTGAGTTGTTTCTAGACTGCGAAGTTGATATACCTCCAGTCGTTATAGGAGAGAGAATCAGTGTTTCATTGGAAGTTTTAGTGTGCTTAGCTAGTCCTGAAAATACAATACTTGTTTCAAAATGCTGAATCACCTTTGAGGCAAAGAGAGAATGGCCTAATATCACAAAATTTAAAACTTCTACCCAGAGAAATTTTAATTTTTTTAATTAAAAGGGTAACTTCTGGACATGTTGTAAAAGATCCTTTTGGATCAAACCTGAAAAACAAAAGATGTTTTGTGAAAACATTTGTAGTTTTCAAGATGATTTTAGACAAAAGTCACAAAATTGACAGTCAAATTTCTGAAGACTAGTTGTCTTACCCTTTCTAGGTATGAGCCTAATTCAAGTGTCAGAGGCAAATGCTTGAAATTACTTTCAAATGTTTAAATATTCTTAGTGCTAAATATAAACCTGTCCTAAGTAAGTAAGCTGTACAAACAACCTGTAAAATAAACCTAAAACCATCACAGCCAATTTTTTTGTTTGTTCATTTTCCACAATGCCCTTATTTCTGAAGAAATGAAGATATATTTTATCCTGGAATTTTTTACTGTTTTAAGACACTTCTTTACTCTTAATGAAGTGGCTATCACATAGAAAGTCTCTAAACACTGAGTTGAAATTCTTCTTCAGGCTTAGTTTTAAATACAATCAATTGAATCTGTTTTAAGCCCTTATTCTCTGGTATGAAGGCTTTGACCATTTATCTCTCCCTCTAACCCCCAACGATGTCCTACATCATTACAGTAGGTCTCATGTAAGTTAAGATAATCTGTATCATGCTCTTCTATGTTCCCCCAGTCCTTGTTCTGAATCTTTCTTTATGCCAGTGGTTCTCAACCTTCCTAATGCCGCGACCCTTTAGTACAGTTCCTCATGTTATGGTGACCCCCAACCATAAAATTATTTTCTTTGCTACTTCATAACTGTAATTTTGCTACTGTTATGAATCGTAATGTAAATATCTGATATGCAGGATATATTTTCATTGTTACAAATTGAACATAATTAAAGCATAGTGATTAATCACAAAAACAATATGTAATTATATATTCAATATGTGTTTTCCAATGGTCTTAGGCGACCCCTGTGAAAGGGTCGTTTGACCCCCAAAGGGGTCACGACCCACAGGTTGAGAACCACTCCTTTATGCCCTTCACCATTTATCCATTTTCTTGCTTATTCATGCAATAATATTTATTGAGCAGCTACTCTGCATTGAGCACTACATTAGATACTTTGAGATGAAGGAGATGAAGATGAGCTAAAACACAGTACCTACCCTCTAGCAGCCTAGTGTCCATCGGTAGATCAATAAATCCAGAAGCACCACTTGTACAGAATTGCAGATTACTCAGAAATGCAGGTGTTTTAAAATAGTTCAAATATAACTGTCTCAGTCCAGTCAAATGAATGTTTCTGTGACAGACAAAGATATGTGCTTCCCAGATTCCCTTTCAAGGAAAGACTTACTGTCCCAGCTGCTAGGAGGGCTGTGGGTGGAGGCCCTCAACACCCTTGCTCAAGCATGCCCTTTCCAGGGTGGCCCACAGCCAATGACTGAGGAGAAGCATGAATATTTATGCCCAACACTACGTTCCCTGTGGGGCCAACTGACCTTCAGGCACTCAGGCAGTCCAGTTCTCTCTGTAATCGCTCCTCTTCCTTTGCCTCCCTTCTCTGGGGTTGGCTCCAAGGACATTTCCTAGCAGCATGGTGCCAGAATCAGCTTCCTGGAGAACCCAACTGGTAGCATTTCTTGAGTGGATTTTTTAAATGAGCCCTGGCCCTAGCTTTCTTGCACTAGAACATGATCTTCAGGAATATGATACTGGAGACTGCTGCATTAAATAGAAGCATAACAATGATGGTTATAATAAGAGCAAAGGGTTTACCCCATGCCAGGCATGTGTCTAGGGTTTTATAGGTACCAGCTCATTTAATTCTCACAGATGTCTAATTCTTTAGTGTACGTTTCATTGCATCATTGGTAACTACAGTGGGATTACGCGTTCGCAGCACTTTTAGATAATAAATAACACTTACCATGCATGAGCTCCTAGCACGTGCCAGCACCGTTAGAGGCCCTTTATAGCTTCAAATGCTTGCCCTAACGTCTCTGTGAGTTAGGCCAGGCCTGCTGATTCCCATTTTACCAAAAAGAAAACAGGTTCCTAATGAGTATGTGAGTCACCCGAAGCCAGAATTCAAAAGTAGCAGAGATGGTCTCAAATGTGGTATTTCTATTTCCAAAACAAGTGATCTCAACGATAACTTAGATATTTAGATTTATTTAAATTATGCTTAATCTAGGAACTATACTTAACAGGTTAAAGTCACCATCCTTTTTAAAAAATATATTTTAAATAGAATTTTAGAGAAAAAGCAAGGGAGGAGAGAGAGAGAAACATTGTTGTGAGAGTGAATCATCAATCAATTGCTTCCTGCATGTCCCCTGGGGTTGGAGCCCACAGCCGGAAGCCCAGCCCAGGCATATGCACTGGGGAATCTAGGAACTATACTTAACAGGTTAAAGTCACCATCCTTTTTAAAAAATATATTTTAAATAGAATTTTAGAGAAAAAGCAAGGGAGGAGAGAGAGAGAAACATTGTTGTGAGAGTGAATCATCAATCAATTGCTTCCTGCATGTCCCCTGGGGTTGGAGCCCACAGCCGGAAGCCCAGCCCGGGTATATACACTGGGGGGGACGATGTCCAACCAACTGAGTCACACAGGCCAGGGCAACATACATCATTTTTAATTGTGCCACCTTAGACCATCTCCAAAATCTCAGAAATGTGGAAAGCAGCATCTGATCATTAGCACAGCTATATAGCTTTGATCAGGGATTTCCTTCTATAAACCTAGATGGCTTGAAGACACTTGTTCTCCAGAGCACCCCTGAGGCTGTGTGAGAGATTCACCCCAAATAAAGAGAAATCATGTTCTTCAGTTTTAAACCCACATGCTATGAGTGAATCACATTATATATTTGATTCTACTTTTAGTGTCATGATGCAAATTCCAGGAAATCCCAATATACGATGTATAATAACTATGTCATAATCTGCTCTTTGAAGATAAATTTAATTTCTAAAGAATGATTGCAGACTTGAGCCCATGAATAACTGATTAAATTCAGCAAGCAGCAGCCTCTCCTATGGCTAAGACTGGGGAGCTTGCCGGGCTGGTGCTCCTCCGTGGTTGGGCGTCCACCCACGCACCAAGAGGTCGCTAGGCTGATTCCACGGTCAGGGCACATGCCTGGGTTGTGGGCTCAATCCCTAGTGGGGGCCATGCATGAGGCAGCTACTGATGTTTCTATCTCATTGCTATTTCTATCTCTCTCTTCCTCTCTCTCTAAAATCAATGAAGACATATTTTTTTAAAAAAAGATTGGGAAGCTTTGTGGGGAAAGATATAAGAGGTTTTCCTTTATGTCATCTTTTTTTTCAAGATTTATTGTTGAAAGTATTACATATATCCCTCCTTTTCCCCCATTGACCCCACCTAGCCCACCTCCACCCCAGGCCTTTACCACACTGTTGTCTATGTCCGTGGGTTTCACATATTATGCACACAAGCTCTTTGGTTAATCTCTTCCCACCCTGCACCCACCCCGCCTTCCCTCTGAAATCCGTCAGTCTGTTCCATGTTTCTGTGTCTCTGGATCTACTTTGTTCATCAGTTTATTTTGTTCATTAGATCCCACATATGAGTGAGATCATGTGATACTTGCCTTTCTCTGACTGGCTTATTTCGCTTGGCATATGTCATCTCTTTTCATGGCAGTGAAATTACATGAATTTGCCACCTGGGAAATACAGAATCATAAATTCCTCTTGACCAAAATGAAAAAGAAAAAAAAAGAGGATATCTGAATTGTTTTACTATAAGCAAGTGAGCTGTGGGGGACGAACAGCTCTGCCGCTGATGGGCAATGCCAGCCTTTTGGCAACAGGAACAAACACAGAGAATAAAGACCTGCCAGGCTCACTCCTTGACTCGGCAACTGCACTCACTCTTTTTCTCTATTATTTCCCGCCTGACAGTTGTTTCCAGCAGTAAAAGGTGAGCGCACCCTCTGGGAACGGGTTAAACATAAATGACTGAGACCCTTGTCAGAGGCCCACTGTGGCCGACACCCCTCTCCTCCAGTCCCAGGCCTCACAAGGGCACTTCATTTCCACTTTATTACTTTTTTCATTTCAAGGGCAGGTTCAGGTCCAAGGGAAAATGCCACTATAAATGGAGGTTCTTGATTATAGGCCAAAGTGTCTGCCCTATCTCAAGTCCACCTCCTCCACTGCCAGTCTGTCTCTTTCCAACATTGCCCTTTTCTGCAACTGCAGACTCCCAGCCCGCTGCTGTGTGCTTGAAAGTCGCTTGGGTAACAGCTGCCGTAAGACCTTCCTGGAACAACTCCTAACGAACATGTATGAGCCCTGCAAAGTGTTGCTTCATTGTCCATTTACTCTGCTTTTAACATGACAGCTGACAGCCTCCTGCGCCCAGGGAAAGAAAAGCATGACTGCCGAGAACCATAAAATGTTTGCTTTCCTTCCTTGTGAAAGTCAGGGTGACTCATCCAACGCTTTCTTCTATGACCTGATGTTGTAAAAATTGCAGTCATTTGGCTTTCTCTGGAGAGTTAAAACAACAAAACCACCATGGCAGCTGCCTTGCTTCTCAAAAACTCCAAAATAATAACAATCATGGAATGCATCACCAAAGAAGTGACAAATCCCCTTGAAGTAACTCCTAATGATGCAATTTAAAAGCCATTTAAAAACAATGGTTGATAGCCTGGATTTGGAAGAAATGTACAACGGAAGAGAGATGGCTTTAATTCTGCAAAATAAGGTCGTGGTTCATTCATACGGGGCACACGGAGCCACTTAGGACTTGACTTTCTGCCCCGTACAATCGAGATTTCCTGCAGGGATACTGGTCATGGCAACAGCGGAGACTCGGAATCACGGTCATCGATGTGATCTTACTTCATCTTCACTATAGCCTGTGACGTTGTGTGGCAGCTGCTCCTATCCCCATGTCACAGAGGAGAAACTGAGTCTCTGAGACATTCAATTACTGCTCAGTCACGTACAGCTGGCAAGTGGCAGAGCTAGAACTCAAATCTTCTTCCAGAGCTCATGTGTGTTTTTTAGTCTCTGCACTGGATTTTAGTGACATATCAAGTTCTGTGGAGGTTTTGAATTGAAATTAATTTTTCCTAAGTTATCCTAAATCTCCTTCCTTAAAATGTCCAAAAAGAGAAGCTCTTTTCTTTTTGTCAAGCAAAACAGTGACTATGTGGGTGTCAGTGTATGAGAATTAACATTCTTTATTTTTTACTCTTCATCTGAGAATATGGGGGGGGGGTATTAGATAGAGAGAGAGAGAGAGAGAGAGAGAGAGAGAGAGATATCAATCGGTTGCCTCCCATACCCACCCCGACCTGGGATCCCACCCACATCCTTTTTGGTATACTAGATGATGCTCCAAGCAGCCGAAGCAGCCAGCCAGGGCAGAATTAGCATTCTTTTAAATGAGAATTTGACTTACCAAACAGTATTTAAATGGAAAATTTGCCAAATGTGGTGTTCTCAGTCTAGTTACCACAGGTCAATTCTGCACGCATTTTATAGGCAGCTCCACATTGCCAGTTTATATTAGATTCACCAGAGACTTATTAACCTCTGGGAAGAGTTATCAGTTTTGCATAAAAGCAAAACAAAAAGTAATGTCCTCATTCATAGAAAGTAAAATGTAAATCAAAGATAAAAGGAACATAAAAGTCACCTTATGTATAGGTACACGAGAATCAATTGGTTTTTTTAAAAAAAAATCAGATATCCCGGACCCCAGAGATAATAATTCCATAGAGCTCCAGTGATTCCAGGAACACTTCATTTCTGTGCTATTCTCATATGGATGGCTTCCCCACCACACTTAGAAATACATTGGATGTGGGGGGTGGGAGGCGCATCTGGGAGGAAATGGGTTTCCAGAGAAGCGCTGCAATTTCGAATTTGCAAAATGAGACAAGTTACCTTCCCTGATGTTGGCTTTGAATAGGAGCATGGTTAGTAATATGTGATTAAGTTCTGCCTTCAAAAATTGCTGAGAGTGATAGCAATTTAGTGACTAATAATTTTCCTAGCTTTTAGTTTGATGTCTCTCTTTTTTTATGTTTCAACATTTATTAGCTGATACAAGTAGGTGTGCTAATCCAACCACATTCCCAAAAGTTATATAGATTTGGGACTGAGGGCTGTTGTTTAACACTGCACAGGTGCCCCTTAAATAAGTCTGGCATTATTACTGAATTCCTGAGCCCCCTCTCTCCTTTCTTTTTTTTAAATTTTATTTTATTGTTTAAAGTATTACAGATAGTAGTACATATGTCTCCTTTTTTTTCCCCCATTGACCTTCCCCCGGCCTC
>NW_005370908.1:1828601-1918918 GCF_000412655.1 Myotis brandtii | reverse complement strand
GCCCTCACCCCAACCCCCAGTGTCTTGTGTCCATTGGTTATGCTTATAAGCATGCATACAAGTCCTTCAGTTGATCTCTTACCTCCCCCCTCCCAACACTCCCCAGCCCTCCCACTGTAATTTGACAGTCTGTTCCATGCTTCTCTGCCTCTGTATCTATCTCTTTGTTCATCAGGTTATAATGTTCTGCCTCTTACGATTTGTAGGTACAATAAAATTTCATTAATAGAGACCTTCAGTGGACTGAAATGAACCTCTAACCTGTTAAAAATGATTCGTGAAAACAGTGATGGTTTTTTGACCAGCAAATTAGTAGAGGGTTTGTTTTTATGTTATTTTTCAGTGCAAGGGAGACAAGCAAGTTCATGTATTACCTGAAGGGATGTAAAGTATGTAATGTTTTAATCATTCTAGAAATTTGGAAATTTGTATTAAAAGTTTTCAAAACGGTCATACTCTTTGGCTCAGCAATACAAGGTCTATCCTAATAAAAATATGCACAAAGACTTATAAACAAATATATTTACAATAGTAAAGCTTGTGGAAGCAATCTAAATCTTCACAAATAGGGAGATAAGTAAATTATGCTATATTCAAATGATGAAATAGAATGCATCTCATCTTATGAGCATTTAAAATAATATGAAAATGCTTTTCATGGAAAGGTCAGTCTTTAAAAGTAAATTATTTATGGTATTATTTCTCAACTAGTTTAACAAAAAGAAAAAGAGTTTTAAGAAACACTCCAAGGTGTTAAAAACAATTATCTTTGGAGGGTGAGGTTGTGAATAGTTGGTATTTTGTTTTTATATATTTTTTAGGTTTGCCATAATTTCCTAAAATTTCCTAATTTTCCTAAAAAAGAAAGTTTTGCTTCCTTTCTAATGTAATACAGGCCACAGCTATTGATGTACTTCTAAGTGCACTAAGAAATGAAGGGAAAAGATGGGTGCCTTTTTTTTTGTCATCTTATGATACAGCAGCTGGCTTCCTTCAGAAGGAGCCAGGAAAGAGCATCCAAGTGAGAAGCCACAGTCTTACTGTTACCCAATCTCGGAAGGCACATTCCATTACTTGTACCACATTCTTGTCATTAAGGCGGTGACTGAGTCTAGGCATCACCCGGGGGAAGTGTCACACAGCAGCATGACCACCAAGACATGGGGGCCATTGGGAACCATCTATGAGGCTGCTGACTCCATAGAAGTCTAGGCTTAACGTTCCTATTGCCCGTGGGGGGAGGGGGGGGGGAAGGCTCTCTGTTTCCCCAAACAGAAAACCTGGAGATGGAATTTCCCAACGGGTATTTGCCTGTTGCACATGGAAAGGTTTATCAGTTATAAATGTTCAAACTCATCTCATGTCCCTCCCAACTGAGCTCTGGCTCCCCATCGTGCTAATGCTGCCCAGGGAGGAATCTCTGGTTTAAATTTGGAATGCACTTTCCTAGAGAAAAAAAAATTATTATAGTCAATGTGATTCCTAGGTCAACTATTAGAAGCCTATTTAACACAAACTTTAAAATTTTAATAGAGACATAAACCTCAGGAAATATAATAGTGCTACTTCAACATCATCAAAACTGATAATATTATAATGATTCTATGGAAAAATACATTTTAGGGCCTAAACAACTGGCTTACAAAACAGAGATTTGGAACATAATCAGTTATTATCTGTTTTCTGTTATATGATTTCTAGGGTAAATGCTCGCATTCTGAAACCCATAAAATAATTAGGCAACTGTCCATTTAACCCCCGAAGAGTATTATTCAATAGGAACAGCAATAGATTTTCTGTCATATGGAAAGGAAAAATAAGGCCATCCCATTATAGTGGATTTCAGTTTGTTGTTTAATAACAATTATGTGAAATTGCTAATCTAGTAGCATGAGTGAGTCTCTCTCTGCAATGAACCTTTCATTTATAGTGAAGAAATTAAAAGTATTACTATCATCATTGCTAATTTACAGATCAATTAACAAATAATGTATTTGCTTAAAATAATACCATACACACTGTAGGGATTCAATAATTGTTGAATAGGAAACTTTGAATATTAATATTTCTGATAAATCTAATCCCAAATATATACTACAAAGAAGTTTAGGGTTTTTATGCTACATATATAACCATTACCTAAATATGATGATGGTAATTTTTTTGGTCTTAAAGTATAATTAATTTATCTTCCTTCTCCTCTTTCTCGTCCTCTTTCTTCCCCTCTTTTTCCTCCTCCTCCTCCTCCTCCTTTTCTTCCTCTTCTTCTTCTTCTTCTTCTTCTTCTTCTTCTTCAAGACATAAAATTCTACATTTTTTATTTTGCCCATTTCAAATATTTGTCCTATACTTTAAGCCTTTAGACTTTTTATTTTTCTTTTTAAAGCTCTCTCTCTCTCTCTCTCTCTCTCTCTCTCTCTCTCTCTCTCTCTCCATATTGCTCCTGGCTCAGGTTTCTGATAAACACACAGCAAAAAAATTTCCACAAAAATAAGTCACAATCACTTTTTTACTCTTTGGCATGGAAGGACAATAGCAAAGGATTACATTTTCTTTTTCCTGCAACTTTATAGCAGCCACTTGACCTATAGCAACCACAAGCCAAATTTTATCTAAGCGTTTTGTCATTTTGAGGGTAGACGTAGTGTTGCATCTACCTTGAGGAATCTATTTGAGATAAATCTCACAAGCTTATGAGTTCAACTATCTTGGCCTCGGATGTATGTTTTGCCTTTCTTTTTCCTTTTTGGATCTAGCAATATGTTCTATTCCATTATAGAGCTCTGTGTAGGTGCAATATTCATTTTTTTAAAAATTTCCCAGCCAAGGTAGACATAGTTAAGATATAATAACAAATGTGAAAGTTATGTATGTATTATGATTTTTCAAAGTACTTCTCTTTGTTGAGTCACTTAATTTGACTTCAACTATTCAAATGATACATTATTCCCAGAGGCTGTGATGGATACACTTTTTTAGCAAACATTTACTACGTTCCTGAATGAGCCAGGCACTGTCTTGAGTATTAAGAATTGGATGAGGAAATGAGACATTCTCTGGCCTCAGTGAGTTTTTAGTCTAATGAAGAAGATGGACATTAACTTAATGTTCACACAAATATTTTTTTTCATATTTCCTCACTTTTTAAGAACATAAGACATCTGATAAATTACTGTTTGCTATTCCAGCAACTCATTCTATGGTATTTTGTTACAGCAGCCTGAGTAGACAGATACACTGATCCTGCCACACACAAGGGGAGCTAATCACATAATGGTATGAATGCCAAGGGCAGAAAGCGTAGGACCCACCTTGGCCTCTATCTACCACACTAGGTAATCCTGTAGTAGACATAATTATTTCCAATTTACTGAAGGGAAATCTCAGTAAAGGTTGAAAAAAGTCAATTAATTTATCTATTGCTATGCATTTTGTAAATGATAAAGCAGGGATTAAAATCCAGTCTGGTTGGCCTCACTGCCATATTGCCACCACACAGAATGACAAGATTGTAGGATTTCACCCCTTCCTCCTCTTATGAGTTTCCTAATCTCTGAGTATCCAGAGTTCTCCTATCATTTCCTGAAAATCATGATACATCTAACCTTGGTCATGAATATCTGATCTCCCAGGATAGCAACTTGTATTTGGACTCATTTAATGGCCTTACAAGGTAACTAACTAACTAGTGAAATAAACTAAATATTGCCAATAGCTTATTGCATTCTGCCACTCAGGTAAATATATTTGTATTCTGAAAGGGTATTATGAGAAAGAATTTATGACAGATTTATATTCCTAATATAATTTTTATGTTTTTGCTTTATGGAAACCTGGTTTCCAAAGCAGTCTCCACCAAATGCCCTCTATGGCATTGGCAAAATAATTTAACCTCTTCATAAAGTGAGGGGAGATGACTCAGGGACCTCTAATATCCTCTCCAGCTCTGTTTTCATGTTTTTGTTTTATTCTTTCCTCTGTAACTTCCAATGATTTCTTACAATGTAGTTGCCAAAATTGCTTATCAAGCATTTAAGAACCTACATAACCTGGCCCAAATTTTCCTTCCAAATGTATTCACTATATTTAAGTCAAACTTTTCTACTTAGATGTCCCATATACATTTCTTCCAAGAATGCTTTGCCTCTTCCTCGATGCATTTCCTGGTCCCACCTTTCTTCAACCCAAGAATAAGTCTCCCCAGCTCCATGATGTCTCCCCATCTACCTCAGCTCCTACCCTAATGGGCTGTAAAAACGGCTGGTGGGGGCGCAGTGGTGGTGGTGGCAGGAGCCTCTCCCACCCCCGTGGTGGCACTGGGGAGCAGCGAGACTGGCTTTGGCTCACAGCTGGGGAGTGCAGTGGTGGTGGTGGGAGCCTCTCCCACATCTGCTGCAGGTGGGAAGTAAAGAGAGAGGGGGCCCGGGCTGTGAGAGCCCCAGATTGCGAGAGGGGTGTCTGACTCCCGGCTTAGGCCCCATCCCCCTAGGCCAGCAGACAGACATCCCCCAAGGAGTCCCAGATTGTGAGAGGGTGCATGCTGGGCTGAGGGACCTCTCCACGCCCCCACCCCAGTATACAAATGTCATGCACTGGGCCTCTAGTATAATTATAAGTAATGTAAAGTCAAAATACTTATTCATTAAGTTTATATAACCCCAAAAGGTTAAAATTAATGATAAATTTCAGAAAACAATATGGGTTAGAGAGGAGGACCTGGAGAGCCTTATGCATCCTCTAAACCAGGGGTGGGCAAACTTTTTGACTCGAGGGCCACAATGGGTTCTTAACCCAGTGTACAAATGTCATGCACCGGGCCTCTAGTATAATTATAAGTAATGTAAAGTCAAAATACTTATTCATTAAGTTGATATAACCCCAAAAGGTTAAAATTAATGATAAATTTCAGAAAACAGTATGGGTTAGAGAGGAGGACCTGGAGAGCCTTACGCATCCTCTAAACACATCATTATGACTTGCTGTGTACTCTCCTAGCAGAGACTGCTTCTCTATCCTATAACTCGTCACCTCTAAATACCCTAAATTTTTTAATCTCCCAAGTTGCTCCTTTCAACTAGAATGCCTTTTGCCATTCTGTAACCACCTACAAAAACCCTCACGGGTGTTCAAGGCCAAATACATTTCTTTTTCCCTCATGAAAATGTCCCTGACCTTCCTAGTTGGAATGAACTTCTCTCTTCCCCTGTTGCTTTCTTACTTTCTTGTCCATCTTTTATGGTATTGAATTATAGTTAGTTTTATTGCCTCTCTGAGTTGCCACAATGAGAACGTAAGCTCCTTGAGAATGGAAACTGCTTCTTTCATGTTTTCTTTATATCTTTCAGAGTACCAGGACAGACCTTGTGATAGTACGTGATAAAATAACATTTCTTAAGTTAATTTGGGAAAGATGCCTTAGCAAATCTAGCCTGCCTTTCTGCTAAAGGACATTGATGCCTCACTGTGCTTTCTTCTAAAGATTGATTGAAAAGAAACCATGCTCTAACTCTGACAAAACTCTCTTATTTCAAACAAAAGCAAAAGAGCCTATCTGAAGTGGGCATAATTATGCAAATGGGAAGCTAGCTAAGAGTCTGAGACTTTTCTGGAGAAGCGGGGAGGGGGAAACAAGCACACAGAGTTTGACAAATGGTTTTCCTAAAAGGTGCTTAGTGTTAACACTGCTGGTGCTGAAGATTTTCCCAGTGGTAGAGGTCCATGCATGTTATTTTTAACATTTTGTATTTAATTTGTATTAGAAAAGTATATAGCTATGTCAAGGATAGATTTGCTTAGGCAGCTCAATTAAAGTTTTTTTTAATCCTCATCTAAGAATATGTTTTTGTTTTGGGGGGGGCAGTTATTGAATTTTAGAAAGAGAGGAAGGAAGAGAGAGAAAAGGAAAAAAAAAACATCGTGTGAGAGAGAAACATTGATTGGTTGCCTCTAGTACACACCCCAATTGGAACCTGCAACCTAGATATGTGCCCTGACCTAGAATCAAAAACTCCAACCAACTGAGCCACCCAGCCAGGGTTGCAAGTTCGATCCCAGTTCTTTCTCTCTCTCTCTCTCTCTCTCTCTCTCTCTCTCTCTCTCTCTCTCTTTTCTATCTCTCTCTCAAAATTAATCATATTTTTTAAACTATAAGTAAAAAATAGATAGTTCAAATACTATGGAGTGTAGTAAACATTGTGGGAAGACTACACAAATGACTGCAGCTTCAGAAGCAGTGACCTGTTTCTCGTCCTATCTGGAATCAAGGTCATGAAATCTCCTTAGAACTCCTGATTTCTGTTCTGCCATCTGATCTTAGGCCATTTCCTTTCTGAATATAAGTTATAAGTTTCTCTCAAGGGTTTTCAGCCCTGGGATATCTGCTTTTTAAAAGACATTCTATCACATTACGTTACTAGTCATATCATCGCAATTTCTACCAACGTCCCTGAATTTCTTCCACTTGTACCATTTCATTTCCGTGCAGCTCTGCTCCCCCAAGGCCACTGGCTCATGCTGCGCTCTGCAGCTCGAGTGATTAAGCTTCTTTGTTGTTGCTAAAGTGCCTCTCTTCTTCCTTCCAGAGGCCCGGCTCTTGATTTGCAGCAAACTTCCCACTGTCTATGGTGCAATTATGATGCTTCAGTTTGTTTTCAGCCCCGGTCTCTGCTGGGCCAGGGCCAGACGAGCATTTCCTTTCCTGTGACCCTGCGCGAAGCTCTGTGTGGCACCACTTGCCAAGGACAGTCAGTTGATCTGTCTCTCCAAGGGCTTTGGTTTCTAAAACAAAACTGTACTTGGCTTCATTTACTGAAAACTGCTTCATCAGTTGCATTCTTATCCTCACTTACTGTCAATTTCTAATCAACAAATTCTGTCCTTCCAGCTGATTCTTAAATAGATGATTACGTATTATCTTTCTTCTGACCACTTGAGGATTCCTGGAGTTGTTACTTTACTCGGTGAGTGATCAGGGCAACTCACATCCGAAATCAGATACAGGTCAAAAGCTCCGGATAGATCAGTTTGACAAAACGGGAAATAAATATGGGATGAAGCAAGGGAATCAATTGTTTTAGGATTACCTAACACAGAGACCATACATCCCCCAAGTCTTTCAAATTATTTAAAGTATTGTATTAATTACATAGGTGTTTATTTTCCAATCTTTTCACTTTTTCTTCCCCTTCTGTATTCATGCTTTAAAAGGAAATGCAAATTCAAGACAGTAGTCCAGACCATGATTGTAAAGCAGGACCACTAATGGTTGCAGTTGTTCACTTTCTAGAAATAGGAAAGCAATCTTCCTCTTCGCAAACTGGTAAAACATGAAGGTTCATTGACTACGCTTCTTCCTCTCTGCCTGTCTGGCTTTGCAACAGCTTTGAATTAAGAGCAGATAATGCAGAGGGACAATAAAGTGTCCAACCGCATCAGCTTTTAGCTCTTTTATTCTTTATGGTGAAGTGGATTCCAGTGTTTTGTTGTCAAGCCTATTTTTTGAGAAACCACTTTCACCGCTTTTACAAGAAAATGTCACTGTGCCTCCGGTGCAGGCAAGGGACAATCTAATTTCATTATAGTTAAGTGCCTGACTCCCCATTACCCTCCATAATAGCATAACATGGGATATTATAGGGCTTTAATAAATAGGAAGGTGGCGGGTTGCAACACATTTTAGTTGAAACTAAATTACTTTGGGCCACACATCTGCCTCTTCAGTTCATCCTATCTGCCACCATTTCACAACCTAATTACAGGATTTTCTGGAAATTGCTGTCCAGAGCTAACTGGATGACCTGCTATATGTAGCCGAGACAGGCAGTTCCATTGGCTTCAGTCTTCATCGCTGTCACCACGTAATTGCATTGAATTTCCCTCTTAATCCCCGTAGGCAGGAAGTAAATGAAATATTATAATTACCTTTTATTCCCTTTCCCCTGAAGCCTGGATTCGGGCAGTGTGCGTCCAAAGGAGAGACGAGGGGGACTGTCTCTAAGAGTATTAGTGATGGCCTGATCAAAGGGAACGAATCTCTCTCATCTCCAGCTTTTTGGCCAAACACAAGCCAGCCACATCATTAGCCTCGTGTCTCATTCACTTACTGAAGTGTAAGCCCCCTGTCTGTTTAAATCAGGATCACTGCGGGGCCCATTGGAGGGATCCTGGAGAAAAGGCCTATTATATCTATATATCTATTTATCTATATGAATATGCAAGGCATCAGAATTTGAAAGGCTTTCTCTGAAGGAAATGGAGAAGTGATCAGAGCTTAAAGAGATCATGGGCATTTCAGACTATTCAAAATACATATAGCTCATTGCTGCTCTTTTTGAGATAATTTTGTTGGGGTCATTTCATTGACATACCTAAGAGTGACCTGGATTTTTTAAAGGGTGCATGAGTTTAGGGTACAGTTCTCTAGGCTTTTAGAAAGAGCTTTTAAAATCCAATAATTCTTTAGTGAATAGGATAAAAGCAATTCTCTGAATTTAAGTTCTACTCATGAGCCTGTTAAGAAGTATAAATAGCCCTAACTGGTTTGGCTCAGTGGATAGAGCGTCGGCCTGCGGACTGAAGGGGCAAGGGCCGATTCCGGTCAAGGGCATGTACCTTGGTTGCGGGCACATCCCCAGTGGGGAGTGTGCAGGACACAGCCAAATCGATGTTTCTATCTTATCGATGTTTCTAACTCTCTATCTCTCTCCCTTCCTCTTTGTAAAAATCAATAAAATATATTTTTTTAAAAGAATCTTTATTTTTTAAAAAAGTATAAATATAATCCCTAATAAGGCAAACCTTGGCTTTGAGAAAGGAAATGGCTCTTCACTTGCCCTTGGTAGGAGTGGGTTAAGTGTAACTGGTGACTAATCGCCAGTGACCTGTTGTCCCTGATTATTCTGCAAGCAGTGCTCTGAAAATATAAAAATAAGGAGTTCACTCAATTTATTCTTCCCTCCCGAAGAGTTCTAAGCTGGGACAAGAGTTTCTGTCCTTGAGAAGTATCCTTTGAGTTGCACTTTATGGGACTTATATTCTATAGATATAGTTTCCCAAAATGCATCTTTCAATGCCTCAGCAAAAAGCATGATGAAAAAGAGGTGGCGTTCCCTTTAGTCAGGTTAGTCCTCTGAAAAAGAAGCAACTAACCTCAATTTCAAAGGGCTACTTTCACTGAGGCTTCAGTCATTTGTTCATTCAGTGATTGTTTATTGCAAGCCACCTTTGACATTATGCTCAGAACTGTGGACACAGAAATAAATGAAATAGGCAATGTGTCTCCTCTCACAGAGCTCATACTTGAGTAGGGAGACATCCAGAGAAATACAGGTAACATTTTAAAGATGTAAGTGTTAGGAGATATAAGCGAGGTAAGGGGGATAGAGAAGATAGGTACAGAGGTTGGTAGTTATTTTCAATAGGGTGGGCAGGAAGTCCTCTCATATGATATTATTTGAGAAAAAAAAAACCTGAATTTATGGAGCAAGCCATGCAAATAACTGAGAGTAGAGAAATTTCAAAAGTAATTACTTAACTATAATGAAATGAGATTGTCCCTTGTCTGCTCCAGTAATAGACCTTTTCTCCTATTTTGGCTGGAACAAGTTTGGATGGGGCAGAGTGAGTGAGGAGAAAAGGAGGTGATAGCAGATGGAATCAGAGAATGAGCTGGCAGTTCAGACATGAAGACCCTTGTGGATCAGGGTAAGGGCTGTGGCCTTTCTGTGGGCTTTCCAATGGACATGACATGGCCATTGGAGGGTTTAAGCAAAAAAAAGTGACATGATCTGATTGACATTCCAGGAGGTCCTCTGGCTGCCATGTGGACCGTAAGTTGTAGGGGCGAGGAAGACCATGCACATGAAGAGCAGCTAGGAAACTACTGTTATCAATATAAGAGAGGATGAAGGCACAGACTGGGTCCTCTTTAGAACGTCCTTTTGTAACCAACGCCCTAATGCAATTATTGATTCAAGCAAGGGTTGTCATTTGGTTCAGTGATCAGGTGAATGATTGGTGGAGGACTGTTTATTCAGATGGTGCCAAAGTAACACCACACAGATGCCTTTCTGGTCACGGGGAGAAGCATAATTCTACAATTAAGAGATCATGCTGTCACTTTTCTAACACAGAGGTCAAACTGAGCTTAGTGGGACATTCAGATACCATCTATTTTCTTGTATGATGCAGTAAGAAGTATATAATACAGAGGATATTTTAACTGGAAATTTTTAAATGTCATATAGTCAATTCTTTAAATCTAATTTCTAGGGAATAAAGAAATATGCTAAACAATACCAAAAGACTGCAATCAGGCCAACACAGTAGGCAGTAAATTCTATAGGACAAAAGATCCACTCTCTTCAGCAAGTCAGTGTAATGGGAAAGGAAGTATCCTATTTTTTAAAAAAAAGATTAAGAAACATAGCAACCAGAGACAAAGTGTATAATACTGGACTGAATCCTGGTTTGAGCAAATCATCCATACCAGATATTTTGAGGACAAGTACAGATATTTGAATATGGACAGGGTAATTAGATTCTATTAAGGAGTTATTATTAACTTTGTTAGGAACAACAATGCTGTTTTTAACTTTGTAGGAATTTTTTTTTCTTTTCAAAGATGCACAGCTAGATATTTAGAAATGAAATGGAAAGATAGCTGTACTTTCCTTTCTAACCCTTAAGCATAAACAAGTAAGCTCAACAATAAAGGCATTTACCTATACTTTCCTAGATCCCAACAGCCATTCCAATACCACTTGATCTGGGGCAAGTATGGCAGAGGGAAAGTCAGAGTAGAAACAGACGGCAGTCTGTCCATGTAAAGGTGGTGTAGTTTTCCAGTTATCATCCTCCAACAGTAATGAGCATAGCAATGCTATACCCTAAACAAGATTTTCTCTGTATACTTCAACAAAGGTATTTTATTTATTTTTTTAAAAAATGGCCAACACACTCCTCAATAATGCAGGACTCCAGAAAAAAAGCAGTATTGATACCTTATCTATTGTTACTTTTAGTTTGCTGTCTAGATCAAATTTATTTATAATAAGCCAATTAGTTTCACATACTCATCTGAGCCACATATGAATTATACTGAGCCAGTGAGCTGAGCTGATTGGAAAAGCGAAGAGAAAGCAGAGACCATTCTATGTAACTACTTTTTGCCTGCTGCTATTTCAAATTGCAACTTGGCAGGAGAAAAGCTTTTAATTATATTTTTTTCTATTAAATATGTGGAAGGAACGTACAAGGAGAGAAATCAGGAGACCTGGTGATATCTGCTTATTAATAAAAAGGCATCGCCATGGCCTGTTTAAAACAGTGTAGAGGAGGTTGGGGTTATGTTGACAACTAATCTGAATATTTGAGATAGAACAAAAGATCACATGAGTACTTGAATTATCCAGGTTATCTGACCACATCATCAGACAAGTATCGATCAAGGCCACCCTGGTTGCTTTGGCTTTAACACAGCTGTGGAGCCCATTAGAGGAATGGTACATGAAAACAGAATATCTGAACAAGTCTGACTAGGTGATCCTTCTTTTCCTTTACTTTTTATTTTTAACTTTTATAAGAGCTTTATTGAAGTATAATTGATATATGAAAACATGCACATATTTAACATATACAATTTGATGAGTCTGGGCATATGCCTAGGTGGTCCTTCAGTGATGACTTTAGGTTTTGCCATCTTCAGGCAAAAAGATGCTCCAAAAAGAGACAGGGCCCGAATGTGGTCGGCCCCAGGCCCACTCCCTACTGGAAAACCACTCTCTGCTTTGTTTTCTTCCTGGGATCGTTATAAGAATGAAATACAGTAAAACATGTAAGGCAATGAGAACAGTACCTGAGGCTGAAATAGTTTAATAAATATTATCAGTTATTTTTTTAATATCACAAATGGACAGAATCATCATAATAAAGACAATGAAAATGTATCATCTTGAGGGCAAACTTTAACATAGACCAGGTTTACATCTAAGAGGTTTCATTCTGTTCTTTATAACATATACATTCTGTTAGACACTTCTGTATAAGGTCTGCACATATTTCTGTCTGTTCGTATCTTGTTCACCTGTAAGATTACAACAAACTTGAGGCCAGAGACAACCTCTTCCTCAGATGCTCATAAACTGCAGTATAGTATATTAAGTAATACAGCATTAGTATTTTAATTTCATTCAAGAGGTGTAAAGTTGGACAGCTTTTTGTGTTTAAGAAAATCTAGTAGAAGAATAGTAACAAAAAACTAGCATCTGATTGCTGTCAAATACATCATGACGAGACCCCTTAGTGATCGACTGCAATTAGACCTTATCAATCTTTATTTCACAAGGAAAAAGGACATTTACTCAGTTTAGATTTCCCCAGCCTTTTACTTAAAGAAAAATCAGCCTCTGTGATTCAGAATAGTCTGTTTCAAAAGAAAATGTCGAGTGGAGGTATATCATAATGTATTTATTAAATAACCAGATGTTCTATAGAGAGGAGCTACAGAAACGAGGAAAACTAATACTTATTGCATAGGAAATAAACTCAATTTTATCCCAGTTTTTATAAATGAATTAAGGGAAGATTTTCCTAAATTATATTTATGAGGAGAGGAGATATATAAATGACGCCTAAAATTGTTATTAAAATATAGCAGTGAAAACCAAATCATGTTAATGAGGCTTGAATCATTGGTAATGTACTCAGCCATTCATGCATTATATATGTGACTTTTACATTGTTATTTAGCAATGGTTATTTTCCATCTTGGAAATAATCTTTCCCTGAAAATTTGAACTGTTTTTGCTTAGTAAGTGCAGTTCTTAATGGAATACAAAATCCCATATGGCCTCTTTATATCTAAGTGTCACTCTGCCCACCAACAATATTGATAACAACAGAAAAAAATTCTCTGTAGCTCAAGAAATTGTGTTCAGCTTGCAGAAGAGAAACATGGATGTTATTTTCTTTTGTGATGAAAAATGAAGACATGAAGACTCTATTCTTCAAAATGATTGATAAGACATACAAACTAATATTTATAAATTTTTTCAGCAGAGAAAATACTCTAGAATCCACTGAAATGCAATGAGTTAGATAAAATTTAAGGAGAAGCTGGTGCGAAATACATTTTGTGTTTCATCTGTAGTATATGCCTAAACTCACCTGTTTCTGCAACACTGACAAGCTTCACCCTGAGAGTACTGCATGGCTTGGCTTTTGCTTTTGTGTGTGTGTTTTCTGTCACTCAAGCCCATTTCAAAGCATCTTACTCAACAGAGACTTCACTTCCTGGATCGTTCTAGTTAGAGTCCTAAGTACTTAAATAAGCCAACCATGGTTGCCGTGGTGAGATCAGTGACATGTTAAAATTATGTAGGAAGAGAGGCAAAGTGAAGATTACATGGATGAGTGAGCCTGGTGGCATGTCTACCATGGATTTTGAACTTTTGTTCAGTCCTACCAACAAGCTCTCTCTTCCTGGCTTAGGAACACTCCCACACACTTCCTTCTCTGACTCTTTATTACTTGGCCTGTTCTTTATCCTCTTCCTAAAAGCACATAGTGATCTAGCTGTATCGTTCTATCAATACTCTCTTCCATTTCATAGCCAGTGTTTTAGTCAGTTTCAGCTGTTATAACAGAATATCATGGACCAGGGAGCTTATAAACAATAGAAATTTATTCCTCAAGGTTCTGGAGGCTGGGAAATCCAAGGTCAAGGTGCCAACATAGTCTTCTGGTGAGAGCCAGACGCATCTCTCTGTGTCCTCTCCTAGTGGAAAGGTAGGGATCTCTCTGGAGTCTCTTTTATAAGGTACTAATCCCATTCATAAAGGTTCCATCCTCATGACCTAACCATCCTAATACCATCCTCTTAGAAGGTTCAGATTTCAACATGTGAATTGAGGAGGGGGGAGGATGGGGGGGTGGGGAGAGGACACAAACATTCAGACTAGTATAGCAGCCAAATCATCCTATATAATAAAAGAGAACCATGTAAATTGACCATCCCTCCACTACACTCACCAGCCAATCAGGAGTGAGTATGCAAATTAACCCAACAAAGATGGTGGGTTAATTTGCATACACAGGCGCCAGGCGGAGAGCAGAGCAGGAGAGCCGGCAGCTTGGGGGACGTGGCTCCCTTGGTATTTATGCAAAATACCACATGCAGGTGTGCACGTACAGTGCGATTGAAACTTCATGGCCCATGCGCAGAAGTTGGTATTTTGTGGAAGAGCCACACTCAAGGGGCCAAAGAGCCGTATGTGGCTCGCGAACCGCAGTTTGCCAACCACTGTAGACAATAGAGCAGCAGTTCTCAACCTGTGGGTCACGACCCCTTTGGCTGTCAAACGACCCTTTCACAGGGGTCGCCTAAGACCATCCTGCATATCAGATATTTACATTACGATTCATAACAGTAGCAACATTACAGTTATGAAGTAGCAACGAAAATAATTTTATGGTTGGGTCACAACATGAGGAACTGTATTTAAAGGGCCAGAAGGTTGAGAACCACTGCACTAGAGCAAAGTGAGCCTGGAGCAAGTTACTGTTGCGGTGGGGGATGGAGGGAAAGCAAAGGTGAGAGACATAAGTAAAATCAGAGTGTCTAGGAAAAAATAAAGGGAAGATATCCTAAAACTTCCAGGAAATCTTCACCAATGAAGCAAAGAAAAAAAATGCCTCTATTATTCTGTGAGCAACAAACCAAACTGGGTTGGGGGTCTCAGACAATTCACTCATATGATTGCAAAGACAGACAGAAACTCCTGGATTAGAGAGGGCTCCCCTGATGGCTCCCAGATTGGAGAGGGTGCAGGTCAGGCTGAGGGACCCACCCCTAGTGCACGAATCTTCATGCACCGGGCCCCTAGTAAAGAAATACAATAGAGCTCACCCAGTAAGCTAAGGAATGGCTTACAGTGTTGGAAAAATCCTAAGGAAGAAAGAAGGAATAGAACCACTTGAGAAGCACTAGAATAATTTACAAAATTAAATAAAAATACTTTGTCCATAATTAGAAGGTGACATAAGTAACTTTTATAATGGGCCCATTCTGTCACTATTATAATGTGGTATTTACCTTGGACAAAACGATGGTATCTCTACTTCAGTTTCAGCTGTAAAATACATCCAAGTCATCTATTTACTTTACAAAGCTAATGGGAAATTATTAATCAATAATGCTTTCAGATACTCAAAAGAAAGTTTATTTTGGTCTATTAAAAATCTCAAAGATAGATGTAATATTAAGGCATGTCACATACATTAGGTTGGGTTTGTGGAATAAATATTTATTTTCTTTTTCATTTGATGTTCTATTTTTACTATATTTATATTTTTGCACCTAATTTAAAAAATATTTCAAATAATTTTGGAAGGAGATTGGTAACAACTAAAATAAAATAAAACTCTTAAAGGCAAATTATCAATGAGACAGACCCATAGAGTATCACTGTTGTAATTATAGTGGTATTATGGGATCTACTGGCCTGAAAGGATTTGGGTTTTGTTATCTTCCCAGAAAAAAAAAAAAGTTGAGAAACTATTAACCTTTGATAACTTTTGCAATATTTTTTCAAGTTTTCCATGTGCTGCCAAGGGAACATATCCAGACAGAGCGGAAAATTCATTAGACTTGAGTGTTCCAAATATCTGTATCAAGGACAAGGACAGAACTGCTGTGCTAGAAAAAGGACTGGTACACTAGGGCACAATAACTTCAATTTTTCTTCATCTGCGTCTAGTGACCCATCCCATGAAAATGCCAACACTGCACTATTTCATCCAGATGAACTGGGGTTATGGCATCAAGATAAACGCTATTTGCCCAGAAATCCCGATGCCCAGCACAGCAAGGGTATATTCATGATAAACCTCAGAATCTCACTCAGTGGGGTCAAAAGTGGCATCCAGTTGGGATGACATTTGTAGAATTTTGGGCCAAAGGCTTTGTGCCTCCCAAAGGCAAAAGCTTAGAATCAACAGGACTGGTAGGCTAAAACTAAGGTACATGTTAGTAGTCAGATAACATTAGACTCTGATGAGCTGAATGTCAACTATAATTCTGATGCCTTGAAGTACCAATTTAGCTGTGTAATATCTTCAGATATACTCATGAAAACCTGTTAAATTATTTTGGAAGACACACATTCCCCCACTTTTATAAATACTAGATTTCTTTCCCATTTGTAGAAGCTAGATTCTGTTGGTTTTGTTCCACCTTTTGCCTCAATTCATCATCTCCTCCTCTTCGATCTCTCTCCTCCCTTTTGTTGAACTTTATTTCTCAATTAAAGTTGAAATTCAATATTATTTTGTATTAGTTCCAGGTGTACAGCATAGTGGTTAGAAAATCATATACTTTATATCTCCTCCCTTGTGTTTTGTGACATGATTATACCTTGATTTTCTTCCTGCCTCTTTCTTTCTTAGACCCCTTCCCAGCAATCTCTAGTATGTGTTTTTATATTCTGGGCCCTGTTCTCTTCTCTCTATCTCTATCCTGGATCTAACTTCATGCTGATGAGTCCTAAATCTACACCACTACCTCACGTCTTTTTTCTTGAGTCTCAGCCCTGCATATACCACTATCTACTTAACAAATCTATTTGAATATTGCATAGACTATCTACTATCAATCCAAATATGCCCCAAACTAAACTCATCATCTAACCTGTTTACAAACCCGATTCCCAGTTTCAAGGAATTGCACCACCTGATTTCCAAAGATACAAGACTTGAAAGTGAAAGCAAACTTTTCAAACTTTCCTTTCAGATACAGTTGATTCTAGGGTCTCAGAATCTCTTGGATCCATTCTTTCTTCAGTATCACCACTGCTTCTGCCTTGGATCAGGTTCACATCCTTCCCACAGGGTGCCCGGAACAGCCTCCTAACAGGATGTTCCTGATCCTGGTATCCAACTCCAAATTTCCATTCCCAAACTCCCACCAACATGGTCTTTCTAAAATACAAATCCAGTCATGTCCTTTCCAGCTTCAAGCACTTCAGTGGTTCCTCAGTAACTGTGATGGTGTGTGTGCGTGTATGTGTGCATTTGTATATCTGAGAGAGATAAAAAGAGGAAGAGCCCTAGCTGATGTGTTCAGTGGTTAGAGTGTCGGCCCACACACTGAAAGGTCAAGGGTTTGATTCCCAGTCAAGGGCACATGCCTGGGTTGTGGGTTTAATCCCCAACCTCAGTAGAAGCTCCTGGGGAGAGGCAACAATCAATGTGTCTCTCTCACATCGATGTTTTTCTCTCTCTCCTACTCCCTCCCTCCCTTCCAGTCTCTCTAAAACATCAATGGAAAAAATATCCTCAGGTGAGGATTAGCAAAGGGGGAAAAAAGAGGAAGAGAAGGGGATAGAGAAGGAGAAAGAGAATATGATAGGCTTTGGTGTCAAATTTTTTTTTGGTTCAAATCCATACTCAACCATGTGACATCAATGGGATCAGTAAACTCTCTCTAACCTGGGTCTTCTCATGTGAGAAATAGGGATAGGAGTTCTATCTAACTTCTTGGGGAATCATGAGGACAAATTGAGATAAAGCATTCAAAGAACATAACCTAGTGCCTGGCATATAATTAGTATTTGATCAATTATAGTTGTTGTTGTTCTTGACAAAGTCCAAACTCCTCAGTGTTAGGTGCAGACCCTCCCCACACCCAGTCTTTACTTACTACTTCCCAGCCCATCTTTGGCCAAACCTTTCACACCCTAAGATTCTGCCATGTCAAACTAAAGTACTGTGACTTCTTCACCTCCTGCTGTTAATAAGCTGCTGCTCTGTCTGAAGTGCTCTGCCCTGGCCAACTCCTATTCACCCTTCAAGACTCTGGTCAGGCATTTCCTGCTCTGGACCACTTTCCCTTAACCATACCTGCATCTGGATTCCGGGCCTGTGCTGCATATTTAATAATCATTCCAATCAAACACCAAGTAAGCACTTTCTCAGTCCAAAGCCAATTGAGACTAAATTGATGTCTGAGAATGCAGAGTTTGCCCTCCAGGAGCTTACAAGCTAAATAGTGAGATAGGAATTGCTGTGGCAGGGGTGTTTCCAAGATTCATGGGTATATGTGGAAGAGGCCTCTAATCCACCTGTTAAGGGTCCGAGCTAGTTCTCAAGAAGAAATGGAATGTCTAGAATCTTCTGAGTATACTAAATTTCACATACATTAATTCATTGTCCAAAATAGAGAGACTCAAGAATAACAGTGAGTGCTATGAATAACCACCATGGGCCATAGGTATAAATTAGGACTGTCCAGGACAAATGGGATATAAAATCACCCCACATACTGTTATCCTGTAATGAATGTGTTTGCCTCCCATGTTATAGATTAAAGTGACCACCTGTAGCATAGAGCACAGTTCTCGACATAGCTTAGTAGGTGCAAAGTCAATGTTTGCTGACGCCTGGAGTTCATGACTTTTAGTGGACAAACGACAGTCAGAAAACCACAGGGCCTGAGGATCTCAGACCAAGGAGAGCTTACCTTATGTGTCAGGCCATCAGGAACATGCAGCAGGGGGCAGAATGCGGAAAGGGGAATGAGCCTCCTAAACAGCCAATGAGTTAGACATTCCACAGTCAGAAAACCACAGGGCCTGAGGATCTCAGACCAGCGAGAGCTTATCTTATGTGTCAGGCCATCAGGAACATGCAGCAGGGGCAGAATGCGGAAAGGGAAATGAGCTTCCTAAACAGCCAATGAGTTAGACATTGGTCTGTGGTTCTGTTGGTTTGTCTGTTTAATTCTCAGCCCACATCACCTGTAAAGTGTGATGGGGACAGGGGAGGGGAGGGTACACAATGTGATAGGGACAGGGGAGAGTGGGGTGCTGACCTTCACTCCCTTTTTGACCAAGGCCTGTCAGCAAAGCTTTCATTTTCTAGACTCTGTCACGTGGCCAGACTTCCCGATCTCTGTAGCACAGACAGGAGCACCTGTGACCCATGACATCCAGCAAAATGAATAGCGTTCTCTTTTCTAGCTTCAGTGAACAGAGGATACGATGCCCACATAGAGAAGAGGTAACCATGCCCTCAGAACACGGTCATCTGAACCATACAGTTGAAGTGATAACAGAGCAATGACATCTGAAACACAATGAAGGATAACCAGTACTTAATAGGAATTGGTGCTCATACGGAACTAGGGGTAGAACCTTTTCTTCCACACTCTCTCTGTGTATTTAATCCCTCACAGCGTGTTTGGCAAATGTCATATTACAAAGACCAGAAAGGGACCTTCGGGTTCTTCGTTGTATTATCAGAACATAACAATGAACAGAATGAGCCACAGGCAGTTTTCTGTTCTATTTATAGTGCAAATGGAATATTTAGAAGCTAGTGGTGACCCTGTGACTACAATTTACCATCCCTGAAAGGGTGTATAAATAGATGAATGATTCAAATCTGGGAAATTTCTTAGCAACACTACACAAGATGCACAGGCTCTTAGAGCTAATACCGCGCAGCTGAAGTGGAAAAGCCACCCCCCCACCCCAACCCCTACCCCTCACCCTGGCAGGTCAAAGCACTTGGAAGATCCTTTTGACACTTCATCTTCTCAGCATCTTTGTGAGCTAGGGAGAAGAAAAGATTATAACATTTAGGGAGATTTAAAAAAAGAGATATGAATACATTATATTAAAAATCTCCTAAGAAGAGAGAATCTAGGCAGACATGTTAATTCCCCTGCCTTTTTATAACACAGAAAACCTGCTTTTAAAATGCATATTGTTTCAGAACCATGCATCAGTGGGTCTTTGGTAGCTCTTTACATTCTAAGGAAAATAGAAATGTGAGTTCACCCCACTATTTTACTGATGAATATAAAAAGAACATCAACCTGGGAATCAGGCAGCCTGCATTAGGTCCTGCATTTCTGTCTGAAGCACCTAATGCTGGGAACTCAGAGGCCCAGTTTCTTCATGGGTCCAGTTCCTACATGAGAACAACACTTTGTACATCCTCACTAATCAAAGCATCAGGTGCACTCGTATATAGACTTGACCATCCACGGAGCATTACACGGAGCTAAATGCCTGAGTATTGTTTTTGTTTGTTTTTTTAATTCTGTGACTTGAAGACACTGAACAGTGAACTTGAGAAACACACTCTTCCTTCTAAAATTTATTCTGGACACCATGTCAACAACATAGATGGTCAAGTCTATATACGATTTTTTAAAAAAAAATTAAAAACAGTGGAACACCATTAAAAAATAAGTTAAGGAAAAATAAATACATTAGATTATTTTTTAATTGGTTCAGTTAAGAGGAGAAAATAAGTTAAGGAAAAATAAATACATTAGATTATTTCTTAATTGGTTCAGTTAAGAGGAGAGAAGAATACTCCTCTAGTGCAAGTAATTTCTAGCCACAAGTTTAAAATATAAAATCTTTAAGAATTTAATATAAAAAATATAAATTGGTGCTTCCTATAATAAACCCCTAAACTAAACAATAAACAGCAAGGAAACTGATGTAGGTGGAATTTCCTAGAAGCAGAGCTTGAGACAGAGACTTGGGTGCCTTTCATTCTTGGAGGAGTTGCTTTAGGAAAGACCAACATGGTAGCAGGGGAAACGGATAGGGAAGGAGGAGACAATGAGGGTACAGCCTGACCCCAAAGAGTCTGGAGCATAAATCACACATGCAGCTGACCCTCCATGAGATAAGGGGGTTGGGCTCTTTCACCTTATGTCAGCCTATCCATGGCCACCCTGAGGGCAGCCTAGGGAAGCGGGTGTTACCTCTCAGGCCTGTCAGGACAAGGCAGCTGCCTTCAGCCAAAGCTAATTCTGCAGAGAAGACGCTGGAGCTGTTTCAGAGCACTTGCAGGGCTGGAGAATGTGTGGTCCAGCAGAAAAAGGGGACCCACTAGGGTACAAGCTGCTTCTAAGACTGATTCCTTGTGGACTGTTTCATGACAACTGCAGAGATCACTGAGGAGCTAACTTGGAAATACCTACTCTGCATTTTCCCAAATCTTTACTGTTTGCCATTCACATTTCAAATCCGAAACTACATTATAAACTCCACTTGAGAAGAGACCCCCGCCTTGATTATCTTTTAATTTCCATCATGGTTTTATCTTGATTTTATCTTGTGGTGCGTCATGAATTCAGCGTTTCCTAACTGAATGAAATGGAAAGGAGTAGAGTGGCATGACATAGAATAGAATCAAATCCTCTAAAATGAACTGGAGTTCTTGGAAGGATGTGAGGCTAGATATTCATCCCATCACAGAAGACATGCTACATGTAACTACAACTGATGTCAAGAACTCTACTGTGATTGCATATGCACCTGCTATGATAAGCACATATAATGCTTCGAATCATCTTGAATCGATTTATGTATTTATGCCCAAACATAAGAAGAATGTGAGCATTTCAGTGAAAAATAAAAAGAACTGAAACAAATGGCTAGAGCTTAGGACAAAATCCCACTGGCTTAAGGCATCACTGAAGGGTTGCTCCGGGAGTAAGAAAGGACACAAGCTGTGTGTGAGGAAGGAAGTAATGTTAGTCCAAACCAGGCTGTGAATGTCAAAGACAGATCATCTATGCCAAGTTAGATCAATCTGGTGATGGTTACTACCTTAAAATGAATAAAAGTCATCTATGAAAAGCACTCCCCCTGAAAAGAAATATACAGATTTCTCCAAATTCTGCTTTTGAAGTTAAGTTGAAATAAAACAACTTTATTTCACATGAGCTAGTCCTCTGAGCTCTGTGAAAGTGTCACCTATCCTCCTATCCCCACAAACTGTTAGCCGGGAGCAATAGTCAATGTTGAGTGCTTATTTTATAACAAGCACACTCGGGGTGTTTTACATGAACAAACACTCATTCTCACAACATAGCTGCTCTCTATTACTATCAGCCCAATTTTACAGATAAGGAAATTGAATCTCATTTAGTAAGTAACTTCCCCAAGGTAAGTTACATAGAAAAAAACTTGAGCCCATGCAACCTGGCTCCCAAATCTATACTCCTAACCATTAGCCTACACTTAATCTTTACCATTCAGTCTGAACAGAGTTCAAATGAATGTCCAATGGTATCCAAGTGTCGATTATATATGAGCAAAGACCCTGTTATGTGTGTCTGTTTTTGTGCTAGCTAACGCCCATTGACCATCTTCTGGCAACCAGGCTGTGATTGCTCTCTAAGAACAAAGTCCTCCTCCATTCTCATTTTGTATGGTTCCATGAAGCTGATGCTACACTCTGCTTTAGCTATGGATATAGTTGTCAATATATTCACAGCATGCTAGTCATCCCTCATAGACTCTGCACAGACTCATCCAGGTAGACAATGTTAGACCGACGGACCACTCATGAAACAGAGTGACTTATTCAACCTTCTTCTTTTACTTTCTTTTTAAAAATATTTTTATTGATTTAAGAGAAGAAGGAAGAGGGAGAGAGAGATTGAAACATCAATGATGAGAAAGAATCATTGATCAGCTGCCTCCTGCACAACCCCTACTGGGGATCGAGCCCGTAACCTAGGCATGTGTCCCGACCCATGACTGCCAGCTGGGTTTCTTTTACTTTCTAATTGCCTTCCTCTATTCCCTCAGTACACTCACCCTGGTACTTGCTCTGAATTATGCAGGTCTAAGTGATCATCCCTGTTATTATAATCAGTTGTCTAAAAAGACAGAAATCCCCATGTCCCCCTAGCCCTCTCTTTGGGAACCACAGGTAAATTTAAGAAACATAAAAACCCTAGCAATCAAAGAGAGTCCCTACTTTTGGACCAATATCTATATCGTCCCATGGCTGCCATAATTATACATTTTTCATTACAGGAGGAGTTAAAACTTTATAGTATTTTTATTATATCAGAGCAAAGAAGCCATTTCTTCTGTATTTTATAGCACCAGACTCTTTGGGGTAATATCCTTTCATTTGGCCCTGGGCCTATGGGCACTCACTCTTTTGTCCTCTTTATGAGGATAGTTTTATAGGCAGTTGTTTGATTCCAAATGAAAAGTTTGTTCCTCTAAAGTTTAGCTGTAACAGAACAGGTCACAGAAAAGTACAAGCTACAGAATAAATCAAGTCCTGTCAGTTGTGAAGATAATTAAACAGCTCAGACCAGCCCATGACAAAAATATCTGGTTTACTGATGATAAATCTTTAACCTGATTATTGATACATAATAAATTAATCTTAGGGTTAATAGATAAGTATGGCCAAAATTAAGACAAGAAAACGCGTACTTACTCAGAAAGGATCAAAGAATAATTCCGTATGATATTCTCTGGGCCCATAAAAAAACAAATTATAAAAGCCACAAGGACAATTGGGGGTATAGTTCCACATTGGCATTAATTTGAATATTCTTACAAATAATTTTCAAACAATCTTTTGTTCAGGTTCACAGTGTTTCATGTACTGGATCACAGATTTTTTTAAAAGTGGGGGAAGAAGCACCTTTGCCTCTCTTCATCAAGTTTCTCTCAACATACCCTCATTGCTTCTGGTGCCATAATCACAGCCAGGCCTTCTCAAGCATATCCACTGAGCCCTCTGACTCCCAGCTTTTGTCCCTTCCTCTGGAGATGATGGCCTTCATCTGACTTCCCCAGGTTCCTGAACATTTCAGCTGGCCTGTCAGTTAGTTGAACATGTACTTACCTGGTTCAAGAAACTCCACTGTGAGTGACGGGCATGCCCTGACAGGAACAGATCTAGACATCCTGTATGTGAGGAAGGAAGTAATGTGTCTCCCTCAGTCTTCCCAAGCGGGATACGAACCCAGCACTAGCATTCCGTAGACGTAGTTATGCTGACCCACCTTCTATACTTTTCCCACATTTTACCAGTGAGGGACACGTCATAGGCTTTTCATACGTTCCTACAAGCCTTCACACTCATAGTCTCTAGCCCAACAGAGGAAACAGTAGGATCTATTGTCTGCCTCTAGTGTCTGTGTTTGTGTGTGTGTGTGTGTGTTTGTCTGTATGTGTGTCTATGATGTTATGCATGTAAAACCTAGGAAGTGGTGCTCAAAATTGTACCTCCAAGCAAGTGAGATAATTGTGTCTGAATGGCCAGTTAGGAGCAGATGATAAATTTCAGTATTTTCTAAACAAGAGGATATAGAGATATTCTGTAATTTGTTTCTGCCATCACAACACTGATTTTTGTCAATAGTAGAAAGTTAAGTAGAGTTTTGATTGCATGTATCCTTCATGCTAATTTGCAGAGTAAAAGTAGGAAACAATTATGTGATAGTGAAAAAAGTGCTGTTATCCTTCAGATTATTTTTAGGATAAGAAAATGATTAAGCCCAGCTGGCGTGGCTCAGTGGTTGAGTGTTGACCTACGAACCAGGAGGTCATGGTTCGGTTCCCATCATTCATGTTTCTATCTCTCTATCCCTTGCCCTTCCTATCTGAAATCAATAAAAATATTTTTTAAAAAGAATATGACTGATAATAGTGTCCTATATTTCTGATTTTTAATGAATTTTGCTTAACCTTCCCCTCAATTAGTACAAATTGGTAAGAATTTATTCTAACTGCTGTCTGTTCATCTCAATTGTTTTAAGCATTACCCACCTTAAGAGTAATTTCTAAATAAGTGCTTGAACCTCACCATAAATATCTCCTCCCTTAAAAGGCAAGGATAGACTACAGTGTAGTGACTCCTTAAAGAAAGAAAAATGTAGAAATATCCATTTAAGTAAATAATCCTTCAAAAATAATAGCACATTTTTAGCCTCAGGAGTAGTTGCTTACTCTTTAAAATAGAGTAAGAAACACTTTTAGAAGTCATTTTTTCAGGTTGCTTTCAGGATCTATGAGTCAAGAAATGATATCTCACTTCTTTGTAGTTGGATCTTTTATGTTTCTGTACCTTGAACTTTTATGTTTCTGCTAACCTGTATTTCCTCCTTATCTGATCATTGGATTTTGCCCATCCCACCTTCACTCACCACATCACTGAGTCCTGCAAATTTTACCTCTTACATGTTTATTCCATCCGTCACTGTTTCTAGAGAAATTGTAAAAGTGTGTCATCATCTCTCATCTAAACAGCTGTAACCCCCAACTGAGTTTCACTTCAATATTGTCACCCTCAAACTTACTCTCTACACTGCCATCAGAGTGTAATACCAAAAATATGTATGAAACCTGAATACATTACTGTCCTGGTTAAAATTCCTTGGTGGTACCCAGTCACTTACTGAGATTATTAACCTGAGATTTGCAAATCTTCTTTGTTTAGCCTTCTGATAATATTTATAATTTCCCATGAATCTTTATGAGAATTATAAGTAGATGTGCATTTATTTGGAGAAAGACCACATACAGCTTTCATCATGTCCCAGTAAAGAATAAGAATGAAAGTTTTAATCAAATTCATGTTCCATAATATGGTTCACAAGTCCCTCAGCATTCTGACCTCTGCCACCTTCTCTAGCTTCACTCACCATATCTCTTGGCTTTATACTCAACTGTCCAGCTTTTACCAAATTCTTGTATTTACACACACCATATGCTCCAACCCCACTAGGAACACATCATGCTATTCATCTCTATGTGCTTTCATCTGTTCTGTTTCTTCTGCCTGAAATGTACTTCTTCCCTCTCTTGTCTGCCCATCCCACTGTCACACCCAAGTTAAGGTACATAGCCCTCTGGCGATACCATAAAGTACTGTATACACTCAATCATTTCCCACATCACATTGTTTTATTCAATGTCTGTCTTCCCCACTAACCCTGAACACCACAGGGACAGAGAGGCTACTGTTCATTTTTGCATCCTGCATTCAGTATCTTGAACATAGGTTCTCAGTAATTGTTTGTTGCATCAAACTACAAAGGAGTGGACTATTTATTCCTAGACCATCTGTTAGGTAGCTGATGAAAAAAGACCCTAGCAAATCTCAATACCTGTTATGGACTGAATGTCTGTGTTCCCCAAAAATCCATACGTTGAAATCTTAACTCTCAACAAAATGGTATTAGGAGGTAGGGTCTTTGGGAGGTAATTGGGTCATGAGGATGGAGCCCTGATGAATGGTATAAGTGTATTTATTCCTAGACCATCTGTTAGGTAGCTGATGAAAAAAGACCCTAGCAAATCTCAATACCTGTTATGGACTGAATGTCTGTGTTCCCCAAAAATCCATACGTTGAAATCTTAACTCTCAACAAAATGGTATTAGGAGGTAGGGTCTTTGGGGGGTAATTGGGTCATGAGGATGGAGCCCTGATGAATGGGATTAGTGTTCTTTGAGAGAGAGAGAGACTCCAGAGAGCTCTTCAGCCTTCTTTCTGCAATGTGACGATGTAACGAGAGGTAGGCAGTCTGCAATCAAGAAGAGGGTCCTCACCACAACCCAACAGGCTGGCACCCTGATCTCAGACTTCTCTGCCTCCAGTATTGTGAGAGCGAACTTTCTACAGTACTGTCTATAGTACTTAATTATATCAGCCTGAAATGACTAAGGCAACATCTTATAAAATTGATGCTCCAAAAGCCAATATAAATAACCATCTTCATTATCTAGAATTATGAAGGATTTAGTTATCCAAGTCCACAGTTCTAAGTGCCTTTATTCTTCCAGTTTTCAAAGAAAGAGTGATGTGCTAGGGAGTGTGTAATAGATGTGGCAACCCAGAAAGTTTTCCCATGTCCCCTGCTTCTGGTAATAAACCCTGCTGCACTGACCACGAAGATGGACTATATTCCATCTCATGCTTTGTAAGAGGTAAATGCTTGATCCAAGCAAAGCTCATCAAATTTCTTTTCTGATATTGACATAGGAACATACCAAAAAAATCTTTCGTTATCCTAGGATTGCCAGATAGAATGCAGAATGTTTGGTTAAATTCAGATAAACAACAAATAAATACTGTACTTCTTTTCTGATATTGACATAGGAACATACCAAAAAAAAATCCTTCAGTGTCCTAGGATTGCCAGATAGAATGCAGAATGCTTGGTTAAATTCAGATAAACAACAAATAAATACTGTAATGTAAGTATGTCCCAAATATTGCATGCTTACATCACTAAGTTTTGAAGTGGCTTGTTACACAGCAATAAATAATGTAGCATAGATTTGGTACCAAGGATTAATTTATTATTTGTTATTTGAAAAAATTATTAATTTGAAACCATGAGCATAAATTCTTTAAAGAACTATTTTAAATATCACCTAGGAAGTTAGGGGAGAGAGTATTTGTCAAGACCAAAGGGCATTTCAAACTTGCACAAGCAAGAAAGGGATCAGAGGACCTCCACATGGTTTCTCTATGTGGCCTGTGTTTCCTCCTACTCCGACGGCTGCAGTGTTGGCTGGATTCTCATGTGGTAGCTCAGAGCTCCAAGATCACATGTCCCAATGAATGAGACAGAAGGTATGTGGTCTCTTATAAGCCATCTTGGGAGCCAATGGGAAGTCAATTTGCCATATTCCGTGGGTCAGAGCAGGCCTAGTCCCATCCAGCAGATCATAGACTCCAGCTCTCAAATACAGGAGGGTCTAAGAATGTGTCAACATGTTTGAAAACTGCCATAGAATGTGAGAGAGGCAGGGCTGGACACAGACACAGCACAGCAAGGGTGTTCTTTTTCTCTCCCGCAACATATAGTTATATGACTTCTTTGTGGATAGTCTTGACCTGGAGGAAAAATGAGATAATGCTTTAACTGGATATTTTTTTTTGTAAATTCTGATTATAGCCTTTTTTTCCATAGAATGTGAGAGAGGCAGGGCTGGACACAGACACGGCACAGCGAGGGTGATCTTTTTCTCTCCCGCAAGATACAGTTATATGACTTCTTTGTGGATAATCTTGACCTGGAGGAAAAAGAGATAATGCTTTAACTGGATATGTTTTTATAAATTCTAGTTATAGCCTTTTTTCTTAACATCTCTTTTCCTTCGTCCCTGTTTTCTTTCGCTGTGTTTTCTTTTAAAGGAATTAAGGTCATTAAGCAGGGGCTGGATGTACAGTGTGAATTTATTAAAAGGTAAAGCTTTGATAAGAGGTATTAAAAATCCATGCCAATTCTAGGCTGATATAAATACTAGGAAATGAGACCAAAATTGCCTTTGAGTTGCAATCAGTGCCCCAAAGAAAAGGCATATTTTGCATTCCCTCCTAAGACGAAGGGGCAATGTTCTCACAAGAAGAAGGTGTCACATGTTTATTAAATAAAACAAGCTTGCCTGCAGTTTCATCCAGGCTTGGATTTTAATAACTAGCATTTATCCCTTGAATGAAAAGTTATATTTGTATCCAAGAAGAAAGGCTCCCCGCTCTGCCCTTGGTATTTTTAGCTCTGCACAGTCCCCATTGCCAGTTGCAATCAGTGCCCCAAAGAAAAGGCATATTTTGCATTCCCTCCTAAGACGAAGGGGCAATGTTTTCACAAGAAGAAGGTGTCACATGTTTATTAAATAAATGAAGCATAAAACAAGCTTGCCTGCAGTTTCATCCAGGCTTGGATTTTAATAACTAGCATTTATCCCTTGAATGAAAAGTTATATTTTTATCCAAGAAGAAAGGCTCCCCGCTCTGCCCTTGGGATTTTTAGCTCTGCACAGTCCCATTGCTGAGGAAATAAGGGGTTGGCTCTGCCATTTCACAGTATCACTGTGTTCCTTTGGATGTTGGTGTTGATGGGAGTGATAAGAGCCTGGAGGAGCAAGATGTTGGGGAACAGAGAGGAGAATAAATAAAAGCTCAAGATGCTAATAGATTAGCGTCCGCCCGCTGTCTGGCCTGAGAGACTGGTTGGCAGCCCCTGTGGAGAGCAAGGTTAATTTCAGAAGCAGAAAGAGTCATATTGGTGAAAGAGTGAAATTCTAAGCATGAGCGGTGTGGCTTTGGAGCTCACCTGCGGGACAGGTTCCGTGGCACGAGGCCTAGGTCCCAGGGCAACCTTCCCCTGGCAGGCTCCTTGAAGGGAAGCACCAGCAGACTAGGACTGTGGCTGGTGGAGCAGCTTTCTCATGGAGGGGGCTGGTGTCAGGCACAAGAGCCAAGAGACTTATGGGCTGGAGCAGAAAAGCATACGCAGACTAGCTAGCTCCCTAGAGCACTGCTGACATCTCCAGGGACGCACAGAGAACTGAAAAATTCTAGTGGGCAGGAGAAGAATGAAGGCAGATGGACCCAAAGTCATTTTGAAAAACCACTATAATCTGATTATTTAGTGTTGACATGACCTTATTTGTCCCTGCAGGCAGGGAGAGTGTGTGTACAGTGTCTATATTGCAAGAGGAGAGGATAAATAATTAAAGCTACAATATGTGTAATATGAAACCATGATTAAGATCTGTAGCCCTTTAGAAATTAGAAAAGGGCAGGATTACACACAGGAGAATCCATCTATCCACTCACTGTAGGACTAAAGAAAAGTATTTTTTGGAATAGTCAATCTGTTCCTCATTCATGGTTGGTCTTCCACTTGCACACACACACACACACACACCATTTTTAGACCCCAGAAGAGTCATCAAAGACACAACATGCTAGCCACATAACAGAAGACTAAGACTGAAGGAATATTTAGCACATTTTGTCCATTCTCCTCCTCTACCCACTGAGCAGTTGTTGATGTGCCTTTTGACACCTGGGGTTTTCTATTTTGTCTCATGTTAGATCAGTGCCAACCACTGAAGGTATAAAGACAGTAGGAGCCTGAGAAACTTCAGAACCACCAGCTTAACTGGAACATCAAACCAAGGCCATCACGTGATCTTTATGGCTGTTGTCTGGTTTAATGCCCCATATAATTTGTGCTGACAGCCATAAGATTCCTTCCTCCATCAACTCTTTATATGCGTTCACAGAATAGTCTACACTATGCTAAGTATGAAGTAAGCAGCAAAAAGCATATTCAATTTTATAAAACCTTTTAAATCATTACATAGTATTATATGTGTTTATGTTTGTGATTAAAGACAAAATTATAAATCCTGGCACAAAGTAGTACAAAATTTGTGCTATAATTTATCATTTTGTTTTTCTCCTCATTGTATCCAAAAAGCTGAAAAGTCATAATCCTGCCACCTGCTTATGGATAACTAGTTGGCCTTGATTCCTTTTCTGCCAGTTTTTTTTCTAAACATTAACATTTGCATTTGTAAATCCAGAAAAATAGAAAGCTTTTTTCCCTAAGGAAAGGTGTTCACTTTTATCCAAGGAGCACTGAAAAGCACTCACGCATTGCAGAATATCCAGGGTAAGAGTGGAGATAACTTGTTTAAAAAGCCTAAAAAAATAATTCTATGTCAGACAGACCTTAGAAATTAGGAAAGTCACCAAAATCCTGTCTCTATCAGGAATTCTTATCACTTAACAGTACCATAATGAAATTGCTATAATATATCCTCTTTAAGAGCTTGGAATTCAAAATGGTATCTGTTATCAGCTGTCTAGGTGTGTATAACAGACCATTCCAGAATTTAGTGGCTTGGAACAGCAAGCCTTTTGCTGGCTCACAATTCTGAGCAGCAGAAATTTAGTCTAAGTTCCACTGAATGGTTCTCCCACGGGTCTCACGTAAGTAGCAAAAACAACTGGGTTGGGTTCCCTGGGACTTTCTGGTTTTAACACTGAAAGTCCAGCCTCTAGGAAAGCAGTCAGTCTCAAGCAAAACAAACAGTAGGTCAACCTATACCCGAGGTCACACAGGTGGCAGGAGTCATCTGGTGGCTCACCTGGAGCCAGATGGCCGAAGGTACACATAGCTAGTAGTTGGTGCTGATTGTCAGCTGGGCCTGTTCCTCCATCAGGCGAGCCCAGGCTCCTTCACATGGTAGCAGGCATCTAGAAGAAATAGGAGGGAGTGCAAGCCCCAAGGGCAAGCCCTCTGCTTACACCACATTTGTCGATATCAACTAAGCGATGTCACATGGCTAAGGAAGTCACTGTGGGAATGTACCACACCAGGGCACGGATGCAAGAAGCCAGGAATCACCGGAACCATTATTGTTACAGTCTACAGTGGTCAAACTGCGGCTCGTGAGCCACATGCGGCTCTTTGGCCCCTTGAGTGTGGCTCTTGCACAAAATAACCGACCTCTGGGCATGGGCCACGAAGTTTCAATCGCACTGTACGTGCGCGCCCGCATGTGGTATTTTGTACCAATAAAATACCAGGAAATTATACCAAAAAGAAAGATGATTTTTTTTACAACATAAATGATACAATTGAATTTATCTGTAGTTATTTAGCCAGCCTTTTCAAAATTCTAATTATCTAATGATTTAATAGTTAGAAGAACAAAATTGTTAGAAAAAAACATTGCTTTAATGTGCACTATCATTTTAATCAGTAATTGAATTCTAGTTGAAAATAATTATATTTTAGTTGAAATTGTTTAGAGTCGTGGGCCAACTAAAAATTGCTAGTTACATAACTGAAAATTATGTAGTTCATCTCTATGTTGATTGACTTGGGTTGATTGACTTGGGTTGATTATGCCATTTTATTACTGATCAAATTCACATTGCAACCCACATGTCCAGGATTCTCTGTGTACCACTAATATGAATGGAAATTGAGAGCCAAATTATTTTCTAAGAGGCCAAATTGAAATTTCTTTTAGATTTCTGGACCAAAGTTTTAATTGTTAGTAAATTTTAAAAATAAATATTTTTTCAATGTGATATTTTTATTATTCCAACCTATAAAGAACACATAAACTGTATTAAATTATGAAATAATACTTTTTATCATGCAAGAAAATGCAAGAAACTAGGCAATAATCTCCTGGAGAAAGTTTTTTATTTTTTTAACTCCACCATTTTTTTTTCACATATGGGGAAAAGAATGAATATGTGAAATGGAGAGAATTAGGAAGATCAGCAATTCCTTAGAATGCCGTGGGAATCATGGGATGAAGCTTCAAGCATTTAGACCTATATCCTGGGTTAGCAAAGACAACCAACTATATACCCTTTGAAAAATATTTGCAAATGAGAACATGAAGAGTGTTTCAAATGAAGAATGGTGCTAGTACACTTGTACATTATAGCCTCATGAATTAAAGTCAGCAAAGTTTAGAATATAAAAATTGATGTAGAAAAATAAAGTAGTCTACCATAAATTAAGAGGAAAGCATATTTATTACCCAGTTCAATAGACTTAATATAAAATAGAAAAAAAATGATTTCCATTAAGTATTAGGAAAGTTATAGTTCTATGACCTGAAGAATAAAGAATCTTCCATAGGAACTTGCTTCACGGTTTCATTAATTTTAACAGGCCTCCCAAGGATGACAGGTGTTTTTTAATGGCAAAACTCAAAACTTGATTTGTGATATTATGAGCAATACTCATAAAGTACATTAATATATCGAAAGTTTCATGGACACAGAGCCAATATTTAACATGTCTACAGTGTGTTAGCATTCCCAGCTAAACCAGCAAGAATTTTGGGGAGGGGGGGACTAGAAATATAAAGATAAATGAGAGTGTGGGAAATGGGGCCAATGGGGAGAGTTTCAAGCAATTAATATTTTTAAAATAGAAAACAGAAAGCAGAAGATCATGCTGAAAATAATAAACTGCTCTTTTTCCTTTACACTGAGGGGGAAATAATGTGACACATTTAACATTTTTTACTCTTAATATATAAGAAATAGTCATTTTTCTTCTCTTGACTTCAGTGCAAAATTGTATAATAGTAAACTCATATTTGTATGGTGAGGTAGGAATTTCAATCCATAAACTCAGTTGTGCATGCTATTTCACAGCATTAAATTTTCTTCAGAGCCACGTAAATCCAACTTTGAGTTTCCTTCACCAAAGTAGTAGGACATTCCGTCCGTCTTCTCATAGCAGTTCCCTCTTCTCAGAGAGGGCAATGGTTCCGGAGTCTTACTTGGGCCACATTATCAAAGTTGTCATTCTGATTGTAGTTGTCAGTTCACAGTGGTTGCCACCAAGACCCCTACTGCCCAAGCCACTTGGTGTGTTCAAATCTAGAAATTATGCCAATTTATACAAAATAAAGTTTGTCAAGGTCAAGAGTCCCAGTGTGTGGGTATAGCCTCCCTACGTGTTCCACACAGGAGGTCACTGACATCGCCAAGGGCCCCTCCACAGAGCAGGGTGGGGGCCTCCATCACTCTCGCACTTGACAGCTTCTGATGGGGAGTCTGCCTTTCCCTCTCTCTCCTCTCTCTCTGAGATATCTTGAATGATCTCTTCAGGCTTCTTAGGCTCCCTTAAAAATAGGATTGCCCGGCCAGTGTTGCTCAGTGGTTGAGCGTCACTGGTTCAATTCCGTCAGGGCACATGCCCAGGTTGTGGGCTGGATCCCCAGTGGGGGGTGCATACAGGAGACAGCCGATCAATGTTCTCTCTCATTGATGTTTCTATCTATCCCTCTCCCTTCCTCTCTCTCTAAAATAAATAAAAATGTTTTTAAAAAAAGAAGAAGCAGCTTTCATTAGTCTTTTAACAGCTTCTTCTTGCCCAACTACAGAAATGACTGAGTCTCATGTCCTGGCTTGCTTTGTGCTTGAAATGAGAATGGTGGTGACCATCAAAGGGAAAGAATACATAGTGATTAGTTCATTAATAATTTATTGTGCTTTACTGACAATGCCTATTTCATGTACCAGTGGAACTTTTAGTACCCACTCTGTGTGTGTGACTGGGCACTTTGCATGCATCCTCCTCTTATCCTCTGGCTTCAGCAAGGCAGGCCTTCTTCCATTTCTTGTTACTATTCTTCTTCCCAGCACAGGGCCTTGCTACACCATCTTTCTTAGCCTCAAATCCATCCTTCACTCCTTTTTCTTTCCATTTTTTAAAATCATTTACCCTAGCCCTAGCCGGTTTGGCTCCGTGGATAGAGTGTCAGCCTATGAACTGAAGGGTCCTGGGTTCTATTTCGGTCAAGGGCACATGCCCGAGTTGCGGGCTCGATCCCCAGTAGTGGGCATGCAGGAGGCAGCCAATCAATGATTCTCTCTCATCACTGATGTTTCTCTCTCTCCCTCTCCTTTCCTCTCTGAAATCAATAAAAATATATTAAAATAAATAAATAAAATAAACAAAATGTGTAATTGGAGTCTCTGAAGGGTATGAAAGAAAAGTAGGGGCAGAAAGAATAATGGAAGATATAATGGTCAAAATGTGTTTAAATTCCATGAAAACTGTATCTACAGATCCAAGAAACTCAATTAATTCCAAGTAGAAAAAACTATACCAAGTCATGCCATAATAAAATTCAATTATACAGAGATCTTTAACATAGCCAGAGGAATATAGGCTCATTACGTACAGAAAAGAAAACAAAGATAAAAATAACATTTTTCATGGGAAACAATACAAATGAGAAGAAAGTGGCAACATGTTTAGAGGATTGGGAAAAAATCTGTCAACTTAGCAATAGCCATCTACACTTTTTAAAGATACTTTAATGATGTTTTCAAATATGCAAAAGATAAAAGTCCCCATTACCATTACAAGAAGTGTTAGAAGAAGTAAAATAATGCCAGATGGAAATGTGGATCAAAACAAAAGGATTAAGAAATGAGAAATGGCCCGGCTGGTGTGGCTCAATGGTTGAGCATTGACCTATGAACCAGGAGGTCATGGTTCGATTCCTAGTCAGGGCACATGTCTGGGTTACAGGCTCGATCTCCAGTGTAGGGCATACAGGAGGCAACCAATCAATGATTCTCTCTCATCATTGATATTTCTATCTCTCTCCCCCACTCCCTTCCTCTCTGAAATCAATAAAAACATATTAAAAGAAAACAACCCAAAGATAGAGATTGTAAAAAAAAAAAGCAAGATGCAAATATATACTGCTTAGAAGAAAAACACTTTAAATATAAAGACACAACTAATTTAAAAACTAAAGTAAAGAAATATAAAAAGTTATAAATGCTAGTGTTTAGATAATGCAAACCTAAAGAAAATAGAAATGGCTATAGTAATATTAAATCAAAATACAAGCTGTCCCAAAAATGTATACACACTTTAACAGCTGATAACTCAATTTTGAAAATTAAATCTATTTTAATAAATACATTTCATTAAATGTATTTTAATAACTTTGTAATTATTCAGAGTATGTGTGTACATGTTTTGGGGACACCCTGTAGATGTCAGAGCGAAGACTATTACCAGGGATGAGAAAAGTCTTTCATAATGATAATGAGGTCAACTCATCAAGAGCACATAAAAATCCTAAACCTTTATGCCTATTATCAGGACTATAAAATTCATGAAGCAAAAACACTGATAGAACAGAAAGAAGAAATAAACAAATCCAGAATTATAGCCATATATTTCAGTCCTTCTCTCAATAATTGAAGGAACAAGGAGACAGAAAATCAATAAGAATATAGAAGACTTAAACACTATCAACTAACTTTACCTAATAAATATTTATAAACCATCACTCAACAGCAACAGAATACACATTCTTTTCAAACACATGTGGAACATTTACCAAGAGAGGCCATATTCTGAGCTATTCCAAAGTATATTGTAAAAGGATTCAAGTTGTACAAAGTATATTCTCTGACCATAGAGGAATTAAATGAGAATCAATAACAGAAAGATCTTAAACAAATCACCAAATATTTGGAAACTAAATTATATACTTCTGTATAAACCATAGGTTTTTAAAGAGAAAGAGAAAAATTAGGGATTATTTTGAACATAATGAAAATTGGAATACTACTTATCATTTTTGTATGTGAAGGATTGTGCTAAAGCAGCACTTTAGGGAGATTTATAGTATTAAATACCTATATTAGAAAAAAAAGAAAAGTCTCTAATCAATAGTCTTAGGTTCCAACTTAAGTAACTAGAAAAAAAGCAAATTAAATAGAGTAAGTAGATGAATTAAAATAATAAAGACCAAAGAGAAATCAATGAAATATAAAACAATAGGGGAAAATCCTTTAAACCAAATGCTAGTTCTTTAAACAGATCAATACAATTGATAAAACTCCATTAGCAATAGGGAAAACAATAGGGAAAAATTCATTAAACCAAATGCTAGTTCTTTAAACAGATCAATACAATTGATAAAACTCTAGCCAGACTGACTATGAAGAAAAAAGAGGAATGACACAAATATGCTCAACAGCATGAATCATTATAGAAATGAAAAACAAAACCATAAGAAGATGCCATTATATTCCTATTATAATACTAAACTTCAAAAGACTGTTCATATCAACTATTGAAGAGGATATAGAACAAATGGAATTCTAATACTGCTGGTGAAAACATAAAATGATACGAACACTTTGAAAAACAATTTGGCAATTTCTTAAAAGGATAAACATATATGATCTAGTCATTACACAAGAGAAGTGAAAGAATATGTCCACACCAAGACTAGTACACAAAATTCATAGAAGCTTTATTTGTAATAGTCCAAAACTGGAAACAACCCAAATGTTCATCAGTAGGTACATGGATAATCAAACTGGTCTATTCATGCAAACAGAATATTACTCAGCAATAAAAAAATGAATGAACTATTAATACATGCTACAACATCAATGACTATCAATGATGTAAAATATAAGAAGTCAGACCCCCCCAAAAAGAGTACATAATATATGATTTCATTTGTATAAAAATCTAGAAAATGCAAACTCATCTAGAGTGACAGAAGGCAGATCAGTGTTGCCTAGAGGGAGGGAATGAACAAAGGGTGGAGGGTGGGATTACAATAAAGAAACTTTCGGAATGGTGAATATGTCCTTTTTCTTGAATATGGTGGTGGCTGCATGGGGATATACATACATAAGTCAAAACTTACCAAATGGTACACTTTAAAATGTGTATTTCGTTGTATGTCAAATGTGTCTTAATTACGGTATTTAAAAGATTAAGGAATAAATATGAATAATACATAAATAAATCAAAGGTTTGTTTCTTACCTGTCATTCATACTAATCAATATAGGAAACACTGCCTGACTGGTGTGGCTCAGTGGTTGAGCCTCGACCTATGAACCAGGAGGTCATGGTTCAATTTCTGGCCTGGGCACATGTCTGGGTTGTGGGCTCATGCAGTAGGCAGCCGATTAATGATTCTCTCTCATCATTTATGTTTCTATCTCTCTCTCCCTCTCCCTTCCTCTCTGAAATCAATAAAAATATATTTTTATAAGATTATGTTCTCTCTTTAAAATATATATATATATGTATATGAAACACTAATTTATTTGGGCCTGGTAAAAAAGATCCATTTGAATGTATTTTATTTTCTCTACAATTAACCTAAAATATGCTACATGGTTTGTTTTTTATAAACTCACTAGAGGGCCCAGTGCATGAAATCTGTGCACTGGGGGGGGGTGTTCCCTCGGGGGGCAGATTGAGAATGCCTGATCACTTACACCCAAACCCTACAAAGCAAAGGTTAGACTGTAGTAATGGGTCCAATTGGGAGCTGCACCCAATACATGTTACAGTCCCAATTTGTTCCAGCTACAGTTGTAATTCACCTCGGAAATTCAGTGCATGGAAAACAGAAAAAGATTAGGCTGCTGGAGATAGGGAACATTTGATTCTAGAATTTTTTTATAAATATATTTTTATTGACTTCAGAAAGGAAAGGAGAGGGGTAGAGAGATAGAAACATCAATGATTGGCTGCCTCCTGCACACCCAACACGGGGGATGGAGCCCACAACCCACGCATATGCCATGACCAGGAATCGAACAGTGACCTCCTGGTTCATAGGTCAATGCCCAACCACTGAGCCACACAGGCTGGGTTAGGATTTTTATTTCAAACAAAATAAAAAACTGCATGAGATTCTTTATGTTATTTTTTTAATCCTGCTCACTTCTCAGGAGAAAAATAAATCCCTCTTCCTGCCATGTAATCTTTTCATCTTCATACAGTCTACTAGACATTAAAAAAAAGATTCGTAACTGAAGTAGGCTAAGTACCATCTCAACATGCAAAGTCATTGACATATATAATGCACTTAAATTCAAGTTTAAATTCGAGTGCTACATTAAATATTACCAAAAGCAAGTCTTCGGTGGGTCTGTAACTTAGTGTGTCTAATATGTACACATATTTTAAAATGTGTATCTTCAACATTTAATGTCTTTTACTCTTATTGATAAAGAGCCTTTGCTTCAAAAACTTTTTCAAAACTGTCACCAAAACTGTGCTGACAATGTTCGTCTGCACAGAGTATTCTCTAATTATTTGATATCTACATTTATGTAGCTGTCTGTCTTCACCCCCAAACACTGAAAGAAAACTGTCTGATAAAGAGCTCAAAGGTTTTGAAATCAGAGGACCTTGGTCCCAGGGCCACCATACACTAGATTCAGCCTTGGGCACTGCTTTTAACCTCTCTCTGCCTCTTTCTTCAAACAGGACATAGGGATGATATTTTATGGTTGCTGTGAGGATCAATCAAGGGAATGGGATAAAGCTCTTAGCCAAGAGCCCAGCTCATAGTGAGATTTCAAAATACAAGAGCTACCTTGGGCCCAATGAGTGTAAATTAGCCCATTATATAGCAACATGTGTACAGTGCATCCTAGCAGGAGTAGAATGCTGAAAAATTATTTGACCAAAAGGAATATTTGTTAGAAAAGCAGAGAAAATCTAAATTAATTAAAATGAAAAGACCTAGTTTAATTTCATCTTTGGCATGTTAATTAATTAATTCTGATGGGTTATTATAGTCAACTGTCTATCTGATAGTCTGCAAAATGGACATGACCTGTAATTGGCAGATGCTTGGTGAGTTTGTACTAAGAGATTTAATCAAACATGTTTGTCTACAGCAGCAATTTCTATACTTTTATCTGTCTGATAGGATAAGATCTCTTTCACTTTGAGGAAAAAACATAAAATTGAGTGATATTTCTCAATATAACAGTCATTAATCATCATGTATTTCCCCCTAATGATAAACATATGGAGGAAGTGTGGCTCCACAGGACATTAGTGGCATTAGGACCTGACCTGCAGAGTTTAACACTCATGAGAATTCCAAGAGCATTTACAGACCATGTGAGAGCCTTAAATCCACTTACAGAAAACTAGTGCTAAAAAGTTCCATGCCATTGACAACTGGGAATGTCTTGAATTTGCTTCTTTATTTTCCCAAGCAAAACACTATTGCCCCTGATATTCATTGTCCTTTAAAGATTATTTTGTTCATTCCACAGGTCTCCTGTGATGGCTGGAGGTCTCTTTGCTGTGAATCGCAAATGGTTTTGGGAGTTAGGTGGCTATGATCCAGGTTTAGAAATCTGGGGAGGAGAACAGTATGAAATCTCTTTTAAGGTAAGTCACCAAGACCCTCTTCACATTATACTAGTATGTACGTAATTTTGACAAGTCTGATAGAATGTCATTATTTCATTTTATGACCTACTAGCCCCAGTGCACAGATTTGTGCACCCGTGGGGGTGCCTGGCCTGCAGGGATCTGGCTGAAACTGGCTCTCACGACATCCCCCAAGGGGTCCCAGATTGCGAGAGGGCACAGGCCAGGCCGAGGGACCCCGCTGGTGCTCGATTGGGGTGGGGAAGGACCACGGGAGGGCTCCATGGCATGTCTGGCCCATCTCGCCCAGTCCCGATCAGCCGGACCCCAGCAGCAAACTAACCTATGGGTCAGAGAGTCTGCCCCCTAGTGGTCAGTGCGTGTAATAGTGACTGGTTGAATGGTCAAATGGTCGGAGGGACAACTAGCAATTAGGCTTTTATATAGAGAGATGTTGTGAGATGATGAAAATAGACACACTGTCTTTTCAAGTCAGCCGTTGAATGAGAGAATCTACTTCCTTCTGATGTTTCAGTGAGACATAGCCATGCCATAAAAAAAATGCAGAATATAAATAATTCAAAACCCCATTTGCAGGTTGGAAACTTGTTTCACCAACAGACCTACTATTCCCCTGACCAGTGCTTTCCTTCTGAGCACTTAGAAAGATGGATAGAAGAATTAAGATGAAAGAAAGCAAATGTATTGGAGCTTTTGCCCTTTCTATTTGTTCTAGAAATAGTATTTCACATTTTGATCATAACCAGTTATTCCAAAATTTCAATAACGGAAGAGTAATTTTGAAATATGAATCATAAATTAAGGCTATTTTTATGTAATTCCAAAATAAGCAAAATTTTTAAACTTATTTTTATCTGAAATTGCCCAAGTATCTATTTGCTTTGACCATTAACACTCAGTAAAATTATATGCTTTATCATATAGATGTACATGTTAGATTATCAAATAAATGAAAAAATTTTACCACATGTGAAGACCATAAAAGCAAAGCAAAATAAACTGTGCAAAAAGGTGTATTCCAAACCACCAATATGTCTTTTGTTTCTAAAAAGCAGTCTTATAACAGAAAGAAATCATTTTCTTTTTTTTACATTATCATTATCACAATTTATATAAAAAATAGATTGATTGTTGCAGGATTTATCATATAAAATATCTTATTAAGTAAATCAGCTTTTTCTAATTATTGCCATTATGAAATCAAACCAACTCTGGCTGAGGGAAAAAAAGTATTGTGAGTACAGTAAAAGTCAGACAGGAATCTAGTTAAATTTCTTGAATTGATGTATAAAAAGAAAGTGATAAAAACTGATTTTCATAGAACTGTAACAGCTATATTCAATGTGTTAACCAAAATGATATGTTGTCCTAAAGAGTCATTAAATAAATATTCACAAAGAGATGCTCAGGAGGCGTGATTGCAGGCTTCAAGACATCTAGAATTTTCCATCTCACAATGCTGGCAATAAACCTTGAAATGCCACTTATTAAATTAGTGCTTTTCTTTCATCATCCTTCAAATACATCTAATATCACATATAAACTACTTTTTTCTTAACCTTTTTATAAATACATGGTTTAAAATCCTTGAATTTACCAGGTATCTTTTTGGTTTCTCTGTTATAGCTGCACAGTTATCACATTGTATGTAACAACTATAGAAGTCATAATGATAGCATCTACTATGTTTACCTAGTGGCATGAGCCAGAAGGTGAATAAGTGCTTTATATGCATTATCTAATTTAAAATCACAAATCTAAGAAGTAGGTATGATTCCATTTTACAGATGAAGAAACTGAGACTTAAGGTTTTAAAAGATTTTTAGATTCAATTATTTTTAACTTTTAAAGATTAAGTAAACTACCAGGTGCCAATTAAGCATTAAAATGCCCCATTCCTGCTTAATTGCAGAGATGCAGGATTATGAAGTTATCTGACTCTCAAGTCATATCTGCCAACACCGTCCTAAGTTCATTGATCTCTACCTAATGGTTCCTTTCATTGAACAGAGGCAAGTGACTTCACTATAGTCTAATAGCACAGCCACAAGTGTTCTGCTGACCCTGGCAAAATACCACTGGTTGGCAGATACTGCCTAAAGCCAGATGCAAAGTTTACAATAATACCTTCAACTGGAAAAATTAAAGATAAAAATGGCCTTGCTATATTTGCGCCATCATCAGAATCCAAGGGATTCTTTTTACTTTTCAGAGTTCAAGAGATTTTTTTTCTTAAATTATCTTAATTACTGAATTTTTTAAGTTTAAAATATTAAGAAATTATCTATTAAGCAAGAGATGCTTGGTTTTGACTAATGAACTGGATGATGGATAAATTGCTATCAAAGAGCAGAGAGTCTGCAGAATATACATTTGCATTGTAAGGCACAAAAGCATTTTCTAGACCAACATAAACTTGCATCTCCCACTTCTCTGTCACACGTATCTATCACATCTCTTTGGGGTGACCTGAAATTTTATTACCCCATTTTCAATTTTTTAAGTTATCTGTCATTCTGAAGGATATAATTGGAATGCAGCCCTGTCGGCTTTGTCTAGAAACCATGGCAACAGTGCTGGAAGTTCAGGACTAAATTGCCCTAGGTTGTTTGGTTGGAATGACAGCTTCTTTGGCGACAGCTATGTCTTACAGGGTCCCATTTTAGACATATCCCTTCATTCTTCGCACTATTGTGTGATGACCTTGGGGTTCCTGTCATTCCTTTTTAGTATTTGTAACATGTGGAGGACAAACTTAAACAGCATAGGTAGAATGAACTTTGAAGCAAGAAGAATTTTCTCCGTGTGCAAAGAATCAAAAAACTTGTACACAATATCTTGGTTAAATGATACTATATGATACCATTTACAATTAAAGAGAAAAATCAAATATCTAAGTTTTTTGGCATAGTCCATAAATTGTGATTGGTTTTACAGGGTGAAGCACTGTAAGATATAAACTGGTCGGCACTTAAGGTTTGGGAAATATGTATGGATAGCTGAGAGCCGTTAGTGTGTTTTACTCCACAATATAGAAAGTATTTGAAGTCTAGAACTTAAAAGCTCTAATTAAAAAGGTTTCTGTCTATGGTTGTTATCAGACATCTTAGCTAGCTATTTACTTTTCAACCAAAGAATCATTTCACCAAAGATGTTGATAAGATTCCATCACTGAATAAAAGTGTTTCCAGAAAGCTCTGCTTTATATAAAGGGCTTAGTTTTGGGTCAAACATTATTTGGCTAAAAGTGCTCCACAACTCTGTTTCTCTCTAAACATCTTCCCTTCCTTTTTCTAACATCTGATTAGATGAGTAGATTTCATGCCATAACATATAAGCCAATGGTATAATTTTCAGGAATAGGTTGAGGAAACGATGTCTCCAGAGAAATGATCTGTCTGCACTGTGCCAGTTGTTAGTATCCTATATAATAAAAATATACTATGTAAATTGTCCCCTTGACTGGGAGTTTGTCCAGGAGTTTGACCAGGGGGCCAGGGGAAGGGAGGGAGGCCCCAGCCAGCAGCCGGCAGTCGCTAGGGACTTTACCAGTGCATGAATTTTGTGCACTGGTCCTCTAGTGTTTCAATATGAGTCTGAACTCCTAGATGGCCCTAAATTATCCAGCTGTCCTTCAAATGTTTCTAAGTAAGCCGGCTGCTTCAGAGGAGAAAGAAACCTTAAGTCATTCAATAAGCTTTAATTGAGCATCTAATTTGTGTCAGGCATTGTTCCAGGTTCTCAATTTGGAGTTGCACCAGGAAACCAAGACAGACTGAACAGTGTGGCATAAAAGAGATAACGCCCATCTTTAAATATTGTCTGCCATTTAAGTTGCCAAATTAATGTTAAAATCATTAGGAGTCTGTGATTTTCCAGAGTGTGTTTTCACATCCATTCCCCAAAGATAAAAGTCCAAATGTCAGGATTTTCAAAAGATCTGTCCTTCGAGTGCCAAAAACTCTTCTCAGAAAATAAAAGTGAGCAAAAACCACTCATTAAGCACCATCAAATTTAGACTGAAGCCCAGGGGCAGACTGACTCTATTCCATAGTATTCTCTGGCATGGACATAAAGTTTAGAGCTAGGCAGAAGAGCAAAAAGTCTGGTTTGGGCTGCCCTCTTTTAGCCCCAGGAGCTTATCAATATGGTCCCACGTTGATCCAGTACTTCTTGGGCCATTTCATAGTCCAGGAAGAATTCTTGATCACCAGCCTTAGCTGGACAGAACGTTCGAGGCCCCAGATGAGATTAGTATGGGGACCTTATGTCCTACAGTGAATCTACCAAAGCTGGTAGCTCCACACAGCCTATTTCAAAAACCATTCTTAAGGAATTATAACACACTATGTAATCACCTTTGTTTTGTGCTGTTGTCCTTCCCATGTATTGAGCTTAAGATTCAAACATTTAAGGAAACATTAACTTACTTCTCACATCTTTTAGTCCTTATCAGTCATTAAGTCATTCAGCAGACATTTATTTGACAACAATGTGCCAACTCTGGGCTAAACTCTTGAGATATAAAGATAAATGTGAGAAGATTCTCACTGTGGACGAGCTTACTCTGCAGTAGCAGTTTAAAAATTAATTTGCCACAATTTCTCATCATCTTCAATATTGTCTGGAATATTTTTTATTTGCATACTCACAGTAATAATTTGGGATGCATACAGTAGCCTCTTTGCTAGCCTCCCTTCCTCTATTCTTTCTCCTCTTTTAACCTATCTCCACATTTCATTCATTTATTCCCTGAGTTGTTTTATTTTCCCCTCCTACAACTTCACAGTCGCCACTAATTACCACACAAATTAAATGAACACACTGAATCAAAAATCATGAAACTTTCCATCAATTACCTGCCTCACCTATGTGTCTCAATTCACACTGAAAACCAATTTAACTACTGTATTCCCTTTCTTCCCAGAAGATAGAAATTCATGCTTCCATTGCTGTGCCTACTTATTGCATAGATTTTAACCAACCAGTCAGACTTTGTTCTGTTGCCAAGAAATTTGTTTATCCTCTCTATAAATATTAATCAGAAACCCTTACCATGAGTCCTTGTGCCATGCAAGCTAGGACTCTGCACAAAAATGCCAAAGAAGCCCAGTAGAAACCATTGGATCAAGGACAACTAAGATGAGTATTTCTCCCATTAAACATGTAAAGAGCAATTAAAGCAACAACAAAAAACTACATTAAGAATTTCCTCTAAAGTAAAACATAAATGTACTTTTATTCAGTTTTCTAATGAAAGAGGTAAAGGCTTTTCCCTCTGCTTATGGGTCCACTGTCTGGACTAAAGTAGGGGAGCATTGCCCAGCCAGTGTGGCTCAATAGTTGAGTGGCAACCGAGGGATCAAGAGGTCATAGTTCAATTCCCAGTTAGCGCACATGCCTGGGTTTCGGGCTAGATCCCCAGTAGGGAGCATGCAGGAGGCAGCCGATCAATGTTTTTCTTTCATCCCTTACCCTTCTTCTCTCTCAAAAAATCAATAAAACATATTTTTAAAGTAGGGGAGCATAAACCATACCCATATTGCATTCACTGAGTTCCAATTTGGGTTCTTTTAAATTGGAATAAGAACTAAAGACATTTTGAAGCTATCTTAATGCAGTAATAGAAGCCTTCTGGTTTTAAATGATTTCATCCAACCTTTTTTTTGTTACTTCGCCCACATCTAATTTGACAGCAATTTCTTAACAACAACTCAATCCTTTCCAACTCCTGGAATTAGTTTTGACATGACCAACAATTCTTTCTCTTTTCATAACCGTACTTCATCAGCTTAAGTGGTATTCAATTAAATTACATGATTACAATTTTTGAAAACTAGCATAATCGCATTTGGAAAGAAATGAACTCACTGTCTCTGAGGTAAGCGTGTAACTTAACTATTGCAAGCAAAAGATTCCAGCTTCACCATAATATGAACGCATTTCAATGTTTACAGGAGGACTAGGGAGTGATGGTTAATACATTAAATTGATTGAACAGAGATTCAGTCCTTGCTGTCAAAAGGTTTCAGTCTAATGAGAGATGAGAAACATTCAGAGGTGGGTGCACTGTCCAGTTGGCAAGGAGGCCAGTTTCCCCCTCTTTCAGATCAGGTCTGGGTGTGGCTCTTCTTTCTGGTCCTCATCCCTACCCAGGTGCCCCAGTTCCCTGACCTTTGTCAGGGGGCTCACAGGGACCCAGGGTTTTTGAATGACCAGTGTATTACAGTGATGAATCAGGGGAGGGGGTTGGCGGGGAGGGAGTCAGCTTCAGTGCCCTTCCCTTGTCTCTTCCACTCTGCACCCTGGTCTACAGACCATTTCCAAAACTTTTGCTTTTTAGTTGTCACATCTTCTCCCTTCTTCCAGACCCAATCTTGTGTCGTCTCTAAAGTGAAGAACAAAGATCAGTCCTAAAATAAGCCTCTGGGGTTTCTTTGAAAACTTGCTTCTACTTTGGTGTGGCTGAGGAAGAAAATGCTCCATAGAAGATGGAAAACACACTGAGCATAACAAAATGAATGTTTCCATTTATAATCCCGCTGCACACAATTAAGCCTATGCAGCTTAAAGGGGCTAAACTAAGACTGAGATTTTAATAGACAGGTTGTTTATTTTCTAGCCCTTTATGACTTATAATTTCTGTTTCCTCTGGAACTTATAAAATCTTTACATAGAGCTACCTCTGTCCCAAACCTCTGGGCATTCTATTCTTCCTCTGGTGGAAATAACTATTATTTGGTCCCCTAACAAGAACAAGTAATGAGTTAGCACTTAAAGGTCATTGAATTTAATTCCTTATCCCTTTCAACACTGATGCAAAGTAAAAATATAATTTCTATTTTATAATTGGCAAAGACAGGCTTTAACTTAGTTAATATCAAAGCCACAGTTATAATTTGGGTTTGCTCTCAAAACCATTAGTCTAATTTCCCTTAGCTGGAAAAATGGAATTTGTGCCCTTGGTGAAAAAGTGGCTACTGTTACTCTCTGAAACGACTTTAAAAAGGAAACGTAGTTCTTCCTATCTGATTTTTATTAAATATGAAGGCTGACAACTCTTGTTATGATTTCCTGTAAAATTTAATTTTTACTATCTTCAATATGCACTGATTACTCAAAAAGAACTGAATATACACAATAGGGACTAATCATTGAAGACATCATGTTCACTTCTTAATCATACAAGAAAACAGCCATCAATGTGAGATTGTCATTGCTCAGTAAACCAAATATTCTTGAGCTTAACCTCATGGTAAAGCATCTCAAGAATAAACATGGGTTTTATTTATTGGTACTTAGAAAATCAGAAATAATAAGCCCGCAATATTAGTTAAATTTAAAGTTTCCTACATGGTACATGGCCATCAAAAAAAAGATTTAAGTATAGTTATAGTTCAACAATTGAGTGTTAAATAATTACAATATATTAACAGTTTTAAAATGGAAAAGTAGTACCTTCTCTTAGAGATCACTCAAAACAGAAAGGAGAATAAAAAACAGGAACAACAAAAACTGTATCCTTGACAAATTACCGTACATTTTACCCCTATCCACAAGGTATAAAGATGGTTATCAATGCAGTAAAGGTAGATTCAGTGATGTTACAGGAACATGGGAAGATGGAATGATCACAGCTACAACTCTTACTTGTAGTCAGCAGACATCCATTTTCCAAGTAATTGGCACAACATCAGGGGGAAACCTATAAACACTTATTTGAAATAATGGCAACATGTCTGATTACTGGTGGCCAGAGCTTCCCTGGATTGAGTTTGGTACACAAGAGAAACAGCAAATGGGAGTTTGGGGACAGTTCCAAAAGAAATATTACCCAAACCAGCCCTATCTGCAGGAAGCAGCTATTAGTGAGGCAGACTGGAGGAAAGATACTCGATATTGTGAGCAGCCCTGCAGCAGCCAATCCCTAGTGGATGCAGAAAATATAGGTTAAACTAATTTACTTATACACAAATTTTGTGTTATGGGGTGACTACTTGCTATAAATGGTAAGAAGAATTCACCCTATTCAGAGATGAATAATATTTTTTAAAGAAAGTAGCATATAAAAATACTACAAGAAAAAAGAAGGATCAGGAAAAAAAATGAAGAAACGTCACCAAAAATAATTGTTACTACATGGTTATAAATTTCCTTGAAAATAATAATGAAGTTATTGACTCTGCAAAAAAATATGAAATGCTGAACTTTCATCAAAAGACAAAATAAGGCAGTGAAAAAGAGTGCAAGTTGAGATATAATGAAAAAGAAACAGAAAAAGAACATTCCTTCTCCTTTGTGTCTCTAATATCAGAAAAGAAAAATATTTTTCAAATTAGTTATAAAACTAGCATAATATTAATAGCAAATTCTGACCAATATAGCACAAAAGGATTTCAAACATAGATATGTTTTACTTGTAAATACTAAGATTAAAGAATAATAAAAGGTTACACAATAGAACAACTTTTCAAAGACTAATTATCCCAAAATAAGTTCAGCTTTCAAGGATATGTTTCAATATTGAGATATGTAACATAACATATTAACATAATTCACCTTAATAATAAATTTGAATGGTTATGGTCATTGCCTTAGGTAAAGTAAAGGCATTTGATAAACTTTGCAATCCACTTTGAGCAAAATACTTAGCATGATTAAAATATTACTATGTATTCGTATAAAGGATATCTCTCAACTCAAAAGCCATCAGCTAGGTTAATGAGAAAAGTCTAGGAATTTTTCCATTAAATTATTATTCTGGAAATAGGAGGCAATTCAGTTAGACAAGAGATAATGTAAGAGAGAAAGAAGTTGGAAAGAGGAGGAAAAGTTTTCATTAATTGCAAACAATATCAACATATACCCACCTGAACAACACAGGGAACCTACTGGGAAACTATAAACAATGAGATATTGAGTTGGTTGCCTTGGCAAAATGTGTGTGTGTGTAAATATGTAGAAAGCAATAGCCTTTATACTTACAAATAACAACCCCAAAAGAAGAAGCCATTCACAATAGTAGGGAAAAAACAGCTAGGAATAAACTTAAGAAATGTCCTAGACCTCATGAAGAACAGTTAAAATGCTACTGAGGGACACACAAAAAGACTTGAGCACATGAAAATTTATAAAGAAGATAATTCTCCCTAAGCATACTCATAAATTTAATGCAATAAAAGTGGTAACATGAAATTTGGAGTGGGAGGGAGCTAGACAAGGAAGGGCTTCTAGTTCATACGGCAAACCAGATAAATAGAACAACAAGTTTCAATTAATAAGCATTCTCCACGTTCTCCTTAGTTGTCTGAAAATACAAAAACCGCATAGGAAGTTTAACTCATACTCCTAAAATGGTTTATTTGCCTCCCAAGAAGGGTACAACTCCATCTCATTTTACAAGTACAGTATACTCTTTTCCCTTAAGCCGTCTCTCTATAAACTATCAGGATAGTTTGTTCAAAAGGTTTTGTTAGAAATAAATTCAGCCTCATAAAATGTGCCCATTAGAAATCCTTTTTTATGCCAAGAATGTTTCTAAAATATTTTATATAGCTTCTCATTGCTTTTCTGAGACAGCTATATTAGAGACCACCTCTTACTTTTGAGCATGCCAAGCACCTCAAAGTGCAGTTGCATTTTGTATGTAAAATGTGACAGAAGCCTTTTTATGGCACACCATATACCTTCAGATACACAAGGAAATGTCTGAAGTTGCTCCTATGGGTTTTTCCCCCCTGCAATATTTAGCCTCGGTGACATGAAAATAACCATTTTAATTCAGCATGCTCAGAATTGATCTTCCAAAGAAAATATTAAAATGACTCTAAACTCATTCAGAAACTCAAAGATAAACAGAAACAGCTGCTAAATGTCTCACCAGCCAGTCTGAGATTCATTTCAATTACCCAACAAAAGGTACCTCAGGTGTAACAGAGCATTTTCAAGTTCAATTTTATGTCCATTAGATAGAAGCCTAGCGGCAAGTCTGAATTCCTCCCAGTTGTTGCTTCCTTTATGCCTGATGACGTTTTCCTAATTCCTTGTTAAATTTTATTTTAGCTTTTATAGATAGTTGTAAAGTGAGCAAAATATAACAATTTATACAGCATTCGGTACCTGTGTTAAGATTAATTTGACTTCCTATTAAAATCCTTTTCTAACATTGAATTTTTTCAAATTATTACATTTTTCTAGTTGCCATTTTTCTCTAACAAGGGAAATGAAAGATAATACAATTACTCTAATGCTTCTAGTGTGTAAATTTATATAAAGCAAGTCAGCCCCCAACTCAAAAGATGTTTGTATAGAAAGTTACCAAAAAAACTCTCTATACAATTGTCAAGCCCTTCACCCATATCTCAATGACAATACTATAGAAAGCCTCCAGGTATATATACACATTATCTGTAGAGGTATAAGGATTTGATTTTTACATTATACATCAAGGTCAACAACCTACAATACACAAGGCTCACATATGTTGACCCCACAATTTCCTCCTTCTCCCCAAATTGTGAGAGTGACAGTTGAGAATACAATCCCTACCTCCCCCCCACCCAACCCCCACATAATTCGCAAACTTGCATGTATTCATAGGCCTGACCCCTCTCAGAGAGGTTAACGTGTGGATTTACAGAAGCTACTTCATATTGCCCCCCAACATACCAGGAGAATGAAAGTAGTCCTGCAGGTAGACTATATCATATGGCCACTATTCTTCAGCACCTATTGTGTGCCCTTTAACGGTGCTGTGTATTACTTAATGTCCTGCTTACAACCCCCTTATGAAGGAGACACATTACTACAACTTTATAGAAGATGAAAATAAGACGCAGAAAAGGGTAGTAACCTTCCCAAATCAAACTCTGATCCAAAGTGTTCTTTCCATCATGAAAGTATATCCACTTCTCCTCAAGATAAAAAATAACATGTAAATGCCATTATGGACTTTTGTTGCATTTATATCTCTACTTTGATGAAATTTCTTTGTATTTAATGTTGCTAAAACGAAATAATTGACTAGCCGGCTGCGGTGGCTCAGTAGTTGAGCATTGACCTATGAACCAAGAGATCATGGTTCAATTCACATTCAGGGCACATGCCCAGGTTGCGGGCTCGTTCCCCAGTGTGGGGCATATAGGAGGCAGCCAATGGATGATTCTCTTTCATCATTGATGGTTCTGTCTCTCTCTCCCTCTCCCTTCCTCTCTGAAATCAATAAAATATTTTTTAAACAAATAATTGACTATCAACTAAAGCTTCGAAAACCCTTTGCTTCTTTAAAGTTTTTGTTGTAATGTGTATTCAAGCTGAGTAGCTTTGGTATAGAAAGTTATCAGCTTTGGACTGATGTGCTTATTTCAATGTGCACCTTTGGTGCTCCTAGACACTCAAACCCTCCCTGTTCAAAAATAGGGATTCTTTAGCTTACTAGAGGACAGAAACCCAATTGCCTAACATAGAGAAAAGGGAGGATTGACACTCATATAATCAAACTGTGAAGAACTCAAGGAAGTGAGTGAGCCTCTGGGAGGCCTAGAAACCGGTCTCAAATGCTACCAGGACCCTTTCTCTGCATATCTTCCCCTGCCTCTCTCTTTGTCAGCTTCGTTCCCTCCTATGGACTTTCCTTCCACCCCTCAGCGAAGGCCACTGAAAGCTCTCAGGCTTTTATTTCCTGCTTTGCCACCAGAAAGGTAATTCCGATCTGATGAAACACAAGGAAAGACTTCAATTAGCCTGGCCTGAGTCAGGTTCCTGCCCCTGCCATTAGGAAGGTGGTATGATTGACAGCCCAACTCAAGAGCAAAGGAGAATCACATGTTTGCGTATTTTCCTAAAGGACGGAAGTTATGGTTCCATTATAGAAAGTCAATTTTTAAAACTTTTATTTATTTTTAGCAGATGGTGAATCCAGAAATTGAAGCAATTACACACAAAATGTGGAAACACATGGAAATAATAGTAAAAAGCAAACACTTTGCCTCTAATGCACCTTCTAAACTGTAAAATAATGAGTTAAATGTCCTTAACCATAATATTTTACCCAAAGAAGCACTATTAAAATGTTCAAATCCATAAGTGATTATATATATATATATTTCTTTTCCACGCCCACTCTAATCACTGTTTTAAAATCACTATTTTTAAGACTGCTTGGCATTGCTGCAAATATAAACACTGCATGTAAAAGTAGTGATCATCTGATCAAGGTCCACTCTGAAGCCCTGCTATTCCCCACCCAGACCTCTCAAAGCTCATTAAATGCAAAATAGTTTGGGCAGGATTTTTTTTATATACTGACATAATAGAGCATTTCTCACTTTGAAAAAATCCTAAGCCAATGGCTCGAGAAACAAGAGCTTTTCCCTGAGACTAGAAACCACCATATCCTCAATGAAGATGGAGATGTATTGCCCAATTGCTGCTTATATTATGTGCCGATCCACAAATAGAAAAGGGAGTCAGGAAAGGTCAAACTAAGCTTTTACTTTTCTCTCCTGACCTCAAAGAATAATTGGAAAGCCCAGGTTTGTGAGAAGAAAGCAAAGCCATGGTATGTGGGTATAACTTCTCATTGTGACCCTTGTTAGATCAAGTCAGGCCAAAGGTGCAGCTTTATTACACGTGGCCGGAAAAACCAGCTTATGCCAGGCATGGCCCTTTCCAATGTCTACAATCCAAAGGTTAGCAATTAATATTTTAATTTTCAGAGAGACGGTGGCATGGTTGTTTATCTAGTCTTAAGAAGTTTTTCAAAGTAAGGTGATGAGGACTGAGTGCAAGATGAGAGGGTGTCTGGGGCGAAAGGACTTGGAGCTAAGACTTGAAGGAAGTGAGAGTTAGTCATGTGTCTGGAAGCAAATCCCAGATAGAAGGAACAAATGCCCTAAGGTGGGAGGGTGCCTGGCATGTTGGAGGAACAGAAAAGATCACAGAATAGCTTGAGCAGAGAGAGAAAGGGGTATAAAGTAGGAAATAAAATTAGAGAGACAGCAGGTTTTGGAAATGAATACAGCAGTAAATGTTTTTGAGAATTTATATAATCATTTCCATATAGTATATTACGTCTCGTCTCATACCTGATAAAAATGTTTCCTTATTATCCTCCTGACAATAAATTTCCTACTGAAACTAATTTCATATTCTGTGTGACTGGTATAATTGTATGATTCCATTCAATTTAACATTCTCTATGTCTAAATTCCAGTCTGTGGCTGATATTGAAAGTGATTTTAAAAATAAGGCAAGCATTCAATTATTCAGTCAATTTGAACTACACTATAAAAAAATGCTCTGTGCTCAATCATGGGTAAGATAACATTGCTTTAAAATATTTACATTGTCAAAATAAGACACAGCATTTATAAATCTAAAACATTTCTCCAAGAATTGGATATTTAAGTATGACAATGCCATAGACTTTTTTTTTAGAATATCATCACATTACACTAACAGGAATTGTCTTTTTAAAATATGAACCACATCTTTTAGAATCTGTAGGATTTGATAAATGCCACAACAGTTACGCTTTTCAAGAGAACAATGTTCCCACAGTGTTACCCGAACACATCTCTCTGGTGTGTCAGGATATGAATGATTCTACTGAAATAGGCATTGTTATTGGAAGACTAAAGAAAAATAAAGATGTTCATGGTGATATCCTTGGTATAGAAACCTAAACAACTCTGCAATTAGGAACAATTGATTTGGTGAGCTTATGGTGAAAAGCAAGTTGGCCCTGAGGTTGTAAGAAGCAACATTAAATTGGGAAGGCCATAGAGCCCTTACATAAGTGGGACTACAAGTATAATTGAAACAAGAGGTGATCATATTCAACCACTCAACAAGTATCTATTGACTATCTATTATGTGCTAAGCCCTTTACTAGTAGTTGGAGATATAATAATGAATAAAATAGTCATGGAAATTATAGCCTAGTGAGGGGAGACAAACACTAAGCAAATCATTACACTGATGACTTGTGTGATGATTACACACAAATAAATCGCTTAATTATGATTGTCATAAGTACTGTCTCCATTTGAATGAAAACTCCATGTGCTCAGAACTTTGAATTGGTCACAGATTATAGCTCCAGCCTGGTGACTAATGCCTAGCACATACTAAGCACTCACTGTACACTTGTTGACTCAATTGACTGTGCGAAAGTATGTGATGAAAGCAGAGTATAAAGCAAAAGTCCCAACCAAATCTAGGGCTCAGTTGTGATGGTGAAGCTGAAATCTGTAAAATAAATCGGAAAGAAGAGTAGATGGAGAATTTCTTTAGAGAAAAATTTATGGCAGCAAGCCCTGAGGAGAGAAATTTGGTGCTTCCCAAAGAATTAAAAAATAGCCCAGTGGAGGGTGATTGAGAAATGCATAATGAAAGGCCAGATAATACAAGGCCCTGGAAACATTATGGAGGAGTTGTAACTTTACCCCAACAGCAATAGAAAACCACTGAAGGATTTTAAATGGAGGCATGATATACTCAGATTTATGCTTTTAAGTGATCATAGTGGCAGTATGGAGTAACAAATTGCAGGATTCCATAGTTCTTTTAACACTGAATTTAGCATTTAAAAAATCTACACATAAATTCCTGAATTTGACTTGGAAATAAATAAAAATTTCTGATGGGAATAATTTAAGAATTAGGAGCAGGTTGTTGATCTAAGACATGAATTTTGATTCATTGGAGACTGTGATAGGCAGAATTCTAAGATGAACCTCTTCCTTGTTTAACTTTCAGGATTACGTTACATTACAGGGAAAAGGAGATTTGGCAAATGTAATTAGATTACTCATCCGTTCTCTTTAGGATAGAATGATGATCCTGGTGAACCTAACCTAACCTAAGCACACGAGCCCTTTAAAAGCAGAGAAGTTTCCCGGGCTGGTAACAAAAGAAGGCGTAGAGATTTTAAGTATAAATGAGGATTCTATATGAAGGAGGTTAACTGTTGCTAAGATGGAGGCTTCATGTCTGGCCAGCATGGCTCAGTGATCCGTTCTCTTTAGGATAGAATGATGATCCTGGTGAACCTAACCTAACCTAAGCACACGAGCCCTTTAAAAGCAGAGAAGTTTCCCGGGCTGGTAACAAAAGAAGGCATAGAGATTTTAAGTGTAAATGAGGATTCTATATGAAGGAGGTTAACTGTTGCTAAGATGGAGGGTTCATGTCTGGCCAGCATGGCTCAGTGATTGAGTGTCAACCCATTAACTATGAGGTTTTGGTTCGATTCCCAGTCAGGGTTGTGGGCTCAATCCCCAGTGTGGGGTGTGCCGAAGGCAGCTGATCAACAATTCTCTCTCATCATTGATGTTTCTATCTCTCTCTTTCTCTCCCTTTCTCTCTGAAATCAGTAAAAATATGTTTTTTAAAAAAGACAGAGGGTTCTTGGGGCAAGGACCTAAAAATGGGGTCTTAGTCCAACACTGCAAGGAACTCAATTCTCCCAACAACCCAAATGAGCCCTGAAGCTAATTCTTCCCCAGAGTCTCCAGACAAGAGCTCATCCCAGCTGCCACCTAGATTTCAGCCTTGTGAGACTCTGGGCAGAGCCCCCAGCCAAGCCCTCGTGGACTTCTGACTCACAGAACTGTGAGATCATAATTGGGTATTGTTTGAAGCCATTAATTGTGTGGTGCTTTATCTATACCAAGGAATCTTTAAAAGCTGTATTTGAGTGAACCTCTGAAAATAATTCATTAGAATTTCATTTCTGTGCATTAGGTTATTTTGCCATATCTTAAAAAGGAAGGCAATGATGACTTGTTTAACTTTCTGCTGTGGCAGTTCTCACCCTGGAGAATTCTCTCATAAGAAGTACTAAGTCCATTTCTGCCTATGACCAAAAAAAAGAAAGAAAGAAAGAAAGAAAGACTAAGACCAGAAAATGTAAGACCTTGCTCCTGGCCTTGGCCCTACATCATGCCCTTATTTGTCACCATTCCCTATTCCTACAGGAGAGACTGCCAACCTTCATCAACTAATGGAAGTCATACAGTCACCTTTTTCATGAAAAACAAATGCCTGTTCTAATCTGTTACTATCTCCAGCTGTAGACGAAGGCTTCTTTGCCTTGACACTTTCTTAGCTTTGACCAATAAGAACTGACATTTTATTACACAAATGACTATCTAACATCCTCTGCCCTCTCATTATCCACTCCTTTGGCTGTGGTCAAATTCTTTCAAATTTGACCTCTTTAAAATGCATAAATAATCAAAGAAAATAATCCCTCAAATGATTACATTCACTGTATATGATTTTCTTTTTTAAAAAATTATTAAAGCTTTGTGCAGTGGCTATATCATAACCAATGAGGTTTATCTGAGGTGCAATTATTGCTAATGAAAAATTATTAGAGTGGACTCACTGCTGTAACAATTCCAAAATCTTGATAACAAAGTTCTTCTATTGGCCCTGTCACAACTTGGCCCAGGTTGGGAGAGGAGCCTGCTCTGCTCCATCCAGGTTGTCAGGGTCCGAGGCCCCATGTATTTAGTGATGTCACCATCTAACCGGGAGTCAGACCCCTTCTCTGGATCTTCTGTAGTCTGTCAGGCTCTGAGGGAAACAGTAAATCCTGAAGAAGGTAGAAAAGAAAATCCACTCTTAATTATTTTGGCCCAGAGGCAATGCACCTCATTTCTGTTCGCATTCCACTGGCATGAAATAATCATATAGCCCCATCTCATACAGAGGAGCTGGATATTATAAACTAGCAGGAAGATGATTATAGCCTATAACCCAAGAAGAAGTAAAAAGAGAAATTGGTGAGACCTAGAGCTGTATCTCCCACAATAAGATAAGATGAGATTGGTGGGTGATCCATAAGTTTTGGTTATCTGTGTTAGCAGTTCACCTTTATCATGGATTTGGAAATATGTAGTTCCAGTTACTATTGCTGCAAAACCAAGTACCCAAGAATTTAACAACATAAAATACCATTGTATTAAGCTCATGCATTCTATGGGTCCCAAATTTAGAGAAGGCTCAAAGAGGTATAGCTCATTTCTGCTTCATGATATATGGGGCCTCAGTTGGGTGTAACTCAATAGCTACATGTAAAATCATGTAGAGGAATCTTCACTTACATGTCTGGCAGTTGATGCTGGCTGTGCATTAAAACACTGAGGCTATTGACCCAAGCACCTTCACATGACTTCTCATGTGGCCTAGACTTTCTCACAATGGGGTAGCCTCAAGATTTTTTTACATGGCATCTCAGTTATAAAAACAAGTGCCCCGGAGGATAGGTGGCAGCTACATTGCCTTTCATCACCTAGCCTCACTCACTTCATCTATACTCCCCTGGTCTAAGAAGTCACAAGCCCACCCAAATTCAAGAAGGAATGTAGACCCACACCTCAATGGGAGGGTACCAAGGTCACATTGTAGAGGAGCATGGGCAATGGGAGATTTTGTAATATCCAATTGCATTTTTCCACACTCTCCCACATATAGAATCACTGCATTTCAATGTTCGAAAGGACTTTGTACCTTGTAGAACAGGGGTTAACAAACTATGGCCTACTGCCTGTTTTTGTAAACAAAGTTTTATTAAAATATGGCCACACCTTGTCCTTAGCAGAGTTGCCTGGTTGAAGGAGAAACCATATGACCTAAAAGCCTAAAGTAAAAGTATTTACTATCTGGACCACCGCAAACAAAGTTTCCTGACTTTGTAGATAGAATATTGATTAAGCATGTGAACACTGGAGTGATACTACTAGTATTCAAATCTCCATTCTTGTGGTGGCCAGTTATGTGGCCTTGGGCAAGTTACTCGGCCATTAGACTGCCATTTTCCCACCTATGTAATTGGGGGAATAGTAAATTCTGTCATTGAGTTGTGAGCTTTAAATGAAAAAGGGCATAGTAAGGATTCATAAATGCTAACTCTTAATATTAGAATTACCTTAAAATGTTAACTAGATCAACTATCCATTCAAAGTTATATGCTTGTCTCCAAAGTGTCATCTACCACTGATTTCAACACATCTTTAATCATTCTGTCTATTAAAAAGTCTTTCCTTCCACTGAGTTGAAATTGACTTTTTATAGCTCTATCCTATTAATTCTTTCTATCTCTTTGAGTTTCTATAGACCATCTCTTCCAAATATTAGGTCTTTAAATATTTGAAAAAGATTTCTCTGAATTTTGTCTTAGCAAGACTACACATCTCCAGTTCTTTCCATTATTTTTCCTAAAACACAGTTATATCCTTTACCACTTTGGTAATTCTCTTTAAAAGAGAATATAAAGCATTTACTCAGAAATTAACATAAGACTTTAGTCAGATAGATCAGGATTCTGACTCCCGAAACCCAAATATTAGGTCTTTAAATATTTGAAAAAGATTTCTCTGAATTTTGTCTTAGCAAGACTACACGTCTCCATTTCTTTCCATTATTTTTCCTAAAACACAGTTGCATCCTTTACCACTTGGTAATTCTCTATAAAAGAGAATATACAGCATTTACTCAGAAATTAGCATAAGACTTTAGTCAGATAGATCAGGACTCTTACTCCCTAAATTCTTCATATCATGTTGGTGATGTGTGTTTTATGCTGCTTAGTCTTTTTCCACCCCATCCTTCTCTGGATGCATTGATTCTTTTAGAAATGGGACAGATTCTTATATTTACCCTTCTTATTAAACTTTAATCTTATATAGCTCCAGCCTCTTGAGATTTTATGGATGTTGGTACTACAGTTTAGAATGTTAACTGCCCCAACCAGCTTTATATCATCCATACATACTTCTGATGTCTACCTCATCAAGTTAAAATTAATACCATGAGTAGTCCTAAACCCATTTAGAACAACTGAGTATTGTTGTTGTTGTTCTTTTAAATCCTCACCCGAAGATATGTTTTTTATTGATTTTTAGAGAGAGAAAGGAAAAGAAAGAGAGAGAAAAAAAATCAATATGAGAGAGAAACATTGATAGGTTGCCTCCCACGTTTCAATGTGAGAGAGAAACATTGATAGGTTGCCTCCCACGTGCACTCCAACCAGGGATCAAATCCACAACCTAGGTATGTACCCTGACTGTGAATTGAACCTGCAACCTTTTGGTGTACCATACGACGCTCCAACCAACTGAGCCACTTGGCTAGGGCCTTAATATTGTCTTAATAATTGAATTGCCTTTCCCTTGGACTTCCATTCACTCTAATCACTATTTGTTCACCAGTCTTAGATGGGGTGTCATTCCTCTTAATGAGAAAAGTAGGAAGTGAATATAAGCTAAGACATAAACATTTATCTTTCTTCCTTTCAATATTATACTTTAAAACAATCTATGTACCTGTTTTAGTCAGGGTTCTCCAGAGAAACAGAGCCAACAAGATATGCATATATAAAAGGAGAGATTTATTTTAATGAATCAGCTCACACCATTGGGGAAGCTTGGTAAGTCCAAAATCTGTAAGATAGGCTAGCAGTTTGAAGACCCAGGGAAGAGCTATTGTTCAAGTCCAAAGGCAGATAGCTGGCAGAATTCTTCTTGCTTTGGGGAGGTTAGTCTTTGTTCTATTAAGGCCTTCAACTGATTAGGTAAAATCCATCTCCATTATGAAGGGTAATCTGCTTTATTCAAAGTCTACCAATTTAAATGTTAATCTCATTCAAAAAACACCATTATAAAAATGTATAGAATATTTGACCAAATATTTAGGCTCTGTAGTGCAGCCAAGTTGACTTATAAAGCTAACCATAATAGTATCTAATTCTTTTTAATTTTTTTGTTATAATTGAAATAGCTAAAAATCTAGCCCATATGAAGTTTGCATTTTTGTTTTAATAGTAAGTAATTCTTTTATAGTAAACTAGAGACCTGGTGCACAAAATTTGTGCATGGGTCGGGGGGGGTCTCCTCAGCCCAGCCTGCACCCTCTCCAATCTGGGACCCCTCGGGGATTGGGCCTAAATTGGCAGTCGGACATCCCTCTCACAATCCTGGACCGCTGGCTCCTAATCGCTCACCTGCCTGCCTGCCTGATTGCCCCTCACTGCCTCTGTGTGCCAGCCTGATTGGGTCACCTCTTACTGACCCCCCCCCCCCACCAGCCTGATCGCCCCTCATGGCCCCCCTGCCGGCCTTGTCGCCCCACGCAGCCTGCTTGTTCAGTCGTTTGGTCGTCCATTACTAACCCCCCTGTCAGCCTGGTTGCCCCACCCAGCCTGCTTGTTCAGTCATTTGATTGTCCATCACTAACCCCCCTGTCAGCCTGGTCGTAGGCAGCCATTTTATGAGGGCGTGAGGGTTAATTTGCATATTATCTCTTATATAGGATAGTCCTTTGTCCTTTTATAGTAAGTAGTCTGTTATATATAAAATCATGATTAAGTATGTGTCTAATTTGTCCTTTTGTAGTAAATAGTCTGTTATATATAAAATCGTTATTAAGTGTGTGTCTAAGTGGGTAGTCATGATAAAATATAACCAATTAATTTTTGTTACTATATATAAGTACAGCATTTTAACATATAACTCAGGCATAATATTTCCTTTTTCCATATCACTAGCCAATTAATTTCTTTACCTAAGAAAAAATCAAGGGTGGGAAAAATTAGCACGCAGATGTAACTTCAAGCATAGATATGTGTTCCTTAATTCATTAATTTATTTTAAAAATTCCATTTTTTATATTTTAAATTGACATTTAAAATTTAATGTTACTTCTTCAAACGATTTCACAAGACTTTCAAAACAAATATCTATATAACTAAGATGTGTAAGCATTAAATTTCAGTTCAATGTAATATTTATAATAAAATTCTAGAATAAAAATAATGCCACGATGTCTGTGGAAATTAGATCTTACTAAACTAGTATTTTGGCTCTATACTTTTATGAATCTGGGTTTTTGAAAATGTGGTTTTCTTTCTTGGTTAGCTATTTATTATAAAAAGAAATTACTCATTTTGAGACTTTAAGAGATTTTAATACGTTTTTGAGTCTTGCTTTTTTGTATGGAATTTTCTGGGTTTCTTTTTTTCATACTTTGAAATTACCTCTCTTTAGGTTTGGATGTGTGGAGGAGAAATGTTCGATGTTCCATGTTCTAGAGTTGGTCATATCTACAGGAAGTACGTCCCTTATAAAGTTCCATCTGGGACCAGCCTGGCAAGAGTGAGTACTTGGGGATCTGAATAAGCTGGGCTTGACATAAGTTCTGTCGGCAGAGGAAGCAGCCTTACCCATGGTATAATTTAAGACACAATCTAACAGAAGCACTAACCAAAATAAAACCTCCACCACTCGCCATTCCACTGGGCAGTCTTTAGTATCTAGAGAGTTTCTGTCTTTCTCAGAGCTTTCTTGCCCGGTTCCTTAAAGAAGTGTTAGCTATTATGCTAATTCTTGTTGTTAATCATTTCAAGGCATTTTCACAAACAGTCTATTTAATCTTCATCATTACCTTCTGAGGTTGGTATTCTTATCTCTATTTTGTAGATGAGAAAACTGAGGCTTGGCAAAATGGCTTGTTCATGCTCACATGAAGGATAAATAGCACAGGAGGAGTTGAAGCTCAGGTCTCTGGAAGGAAGGTCCAGTACTTTCCTCCCAAGGGGAGCATAGCAGGAGACATCATAAGTCAGCTGGAGGAAGGGGTAAATAGGAGACGGGAGGGGTGGGTGCCCAAACTCTGCCTTCTCATTTGTAACTAGGATCAGCTCTGCCTAAAGTTTTACCCCAACCTCAAAACTCCAAAATTGACCAAATCCAAGTGGGGTTTTTTTAGGGGAAAAAAAATCCTTTTCCTTAGATCAAATGCAAGGATGATTTTGTCTTTGGCCTAATAGAATGCTTTCATACATGTTTGGGAGGACGCAGTCACAATGCCTTTTGGAAACAATCCTGACAATTTCTGCTTTTCGTGTTACGTTCTTCATAGCTGAGTTAATTTTATTCACCACAATTTGCACCTGCTACTGCTCAAATGTCAAATCTACAAAAAGGGTGTTTTACCACACCCCTTTGCACAATGCTGCCCTGGGAATCAAATTCTGAATTATTCATTTTGGTTCCTTTATTAGTTAGTCTGCAATATATCACTGTTTGGGTCTTTCATAGAAAGCTCAATAAGCTCACATAACAAGTTTTTAAAAAAATATAAACTAGTTCATCAGGATTTATTAGACTATCAACCACACAAAGGCAGTTTTCCTCTGTGGTATTTGCTACAGTAGTTCCCACCTTCTCCACAGTTTCGCTTTCCAAGGATTCAGTTACTGATGGTCAACTACAGTTCAAAAATATTAAATGGAAAATTTCAAAAATGAACAATTCATAAGTTTTAAATTGTGCATCATTCTGAGCACCATGATGAAATCTTGTGCGGTCCAGCTTGTCCCCACTGTATGTATATACTAACCTCACCCTCACTGGCACAAAACCCCCACGACCCTCAATACCTCACCCTGATATCAGATCTACTGTCCTGGTATCAAAGTGCTTGTGTTCAAGTAGCCTTCAGTTTACTTAATAATGCTCCAAGGTGCAATTTGGGTGTGCCAAAGAAAAGCTATAAAGTATATGTCTGTATAGCAAAAAAGATAGTAAACATAAGGTTTGGTGCCATCCCTGGTTTCGGTCATTCACTGGGGCTTCTGGAAGTATCCCCCATGAATAAAGGGGACTATACTCCCAGCACCTAGAACAAGGCTTGGTAGACTTTCAACAAATATTTGTTGACAGAATTAATTAATCAGGAAAAACTGCAACAAGGAAATACTTACTAAAACTTAAACATTTTAATTAAGTATAATAAAATTTATATTTATAGTGAGTGTTTTGGGGGAAGTAGGATGTTTCCTTATCCCCTTTCTGAGGTTATTTGTCAACAGTGTCCATTTTTCTTTAGCCAAATCCATAATCACTTTTACAGACGTTTGAGTTAGTAATAATGAAGTTATATTACATACTCCTTGAAGGGACAGTCATATTATTCTTCCCCTCAAAAGATTAATCACATATTAACAACACACTCCATTAAGTAGCTGTAGAAATATATCATTTAAAGAAAAGTAACCAATGACAAAATTCTAAAGTGATCAAAGAAAATGAAAAACAATTCTGATATTTTATGGGAGAGTCTCAACTACCAGCTACCCACTACATTATTACTAAATCATCAAAAATGATGAGAGACTTTCAAGATACTTCAAATGCAGGGCCACGTCGACTCAATACTTAGTTCATCTTTCCAGCCTCATTAAAAAATGAAGGCAACGATGGATACTTGGCTCCAAAGGCTTGCATCTTGGGAAAGGAAATGAGATTTAATTTAGACAGAAGACTTGTTACATATGAATCTGAAACCTCATTCAGGAAAACAAGAACTCACAAAAGGGTAAATGGTTGAACAGCTTTGAGCACATATCACAAGTCAGCCATGCATATATCATAAATCAGAGCAGTTAAAAATACCCCCCACAGTTTTCTAATCCATACTATGCTGCTGTAAAAAAGAAGGAACTCTTACAATTTGCAATGGCATGGATGGAGCTGGAGAGCATTATGCTAAGTGAAATAAGCCAGTCAATGAAGGAAAAATACCACATGATCTCACTCATTCTTGGATAATAGAGACCATTATAATCTTTTGAACAATAATAGATACAGAGGCAGAGCTGCCTCACACAGATTGTCAAACTGCAGCGGGAAGGCCAGGGAGGGTTGGGGGGCAGGAGGGAGGGGGGTAAGAGATCAACCGAAGGACTTGTATGCATGCATATGAGCATAACCAATGGTCATAAAACACTGGGGGGTAGGGGAAGCCGGGGTATTGTCAAGGGCGGGAAAGAAAGGACACATATGTAATACCCTTTGTAATGCTTTAAGCAATAAAAAAAAAAAAGAAAAGAAAAAAAAAATACCCCCCACAGAATGATGTCCTGCCACATATCCCTTTCACTCACTCGTATGTTCTCCAGCTCGTGCCCACACGGAGTCATTCATTTGAAGATAGATCATGTGTGCTTGGTTTACAGTCCAAAGTAGAATAAAACTGGGGGGGAAGTTGTACTGATCCAAAGAGTTTATTTTCAAATTACAAAGATGTTCATATATTTTCAAGAAAGAAATTAAGTACTTTTTCGAGGACTGTTGAATATAGAGAAGCTAGTGCTGGTGCATAAAACTTCCAGCAAAAAGTGAATGTTCATTCAAATGAAAAAAAGACCATAATTCTGAATTTTAGTCTTTTCCACTTAAATTTAACTTGAGAACTCAACTTATTTTTTTCTAAATGGCTAGAGCAATTAGAGCGTCATAAATATTGAAACTGAGCTGTCACTCTAAGGAGCATTTTATGATTTTTTAAATAAAAAAGTACATGAAAAACAATTCTGATATTTTATGGGAAAATCTCAACTACTGGCTACACCCTACAGTATTACTAAATCATCAAAAATGATGAGAGACTTTCAAGATACTTCAAATGCAGGGCCACGTCGACTCAATACTTAGTTCATCTTTCCAGCCTCATTAAAAAGTGAAGGCAATGGTGGATACTTGGCTCCAAAGGCTTGGTTTTTTTACTTTACAAAGCTTGTTTAATTCTTCAAAACTGTGCACCTTTCATCTATGTACCTATGCATATTGAGGATTCCAGCAGAATTCCAAAACATGCAAACAAACACACATACACACACATATACATGTGAAAAGCTGACAGTCCTCTAAACAACATACCAGTGTGTATTATAGAAATAAATTCTAATAATTAGTTGTTCAGTACCTTCTGTTTACCTAGCATTACAGTCTGGTTGGAAGAGAGAAGTTATTCACACATGAAACCATTAGAAGTCAATACAAAACAACAAATAATATTCAAATGTATTATAAAGATATGGACAGGTTGAGCAAAGAGGACGGGGAAGGGTACCATTGCTGTTGAATTGAAAGAGGACCTTCAACAACACCTCAGTTAAATGAACAAGGTTCTCATAAGAGTGGTTCCCAGCTCATGACCAGTGACCAGAGCCAGTTCCTGGACCACTTTTTACCCAGCCTCAGTGAACTGGGGAAAATAAGAATCACAAAGCTAAGTCTATTCAATTTAATAATATATTTTATGCTATAATAAAAGGCTTTTTTTCTGTTTTGTGACAGAATATAAGATAGTAGATTTTTATTAATGTCCTATCTGGCTAAAATGAAAAGTAGAATCATTATGTCAATTCCCAAAAAACACAAAAGTCTGAGACACGGTAGGTGACTTACCATTCAGCTTCATCTTGGAACCATAGGCTTTGCTCATCATGAATAAAACTGTGTGTTTTACTGAGTCGTCTGGGGGTCCCATGTCAGTATTGCTCACAGTCATGGTATGTTATCATCAGGAACAGCCATTCCCTGAGGGAAGCAAAGCTCACCCCTAGAGTTGTAGGGAGACTAAAAGGTCCCCAGGATTGTGGTGACAATCATCTCTTCTTTGGGATGAACTGACTGTCCTTCATCACAGACAAGTGAAGACAAGGGAGCAGCTACTCAGTAAAAGGCACATTGAGCCTTTTGCTAAGTGACACTTTGCAAAATAGAGGTGGCTGGTGGGTGGAAGACTCTTCAAAGAGACCCTTTATCTTTCAGGATGTGACATGAGCCAAGTATAATGCCAATCACTGACACCTCACAGACTCCCCTGTGAACCCTATTGTACGGGGACGATTGAAGCCATTAGACGGGAGACAGGTGGCTCTATCAGCAGGGACATGGCAGAGGTGCAGAGCAGTCATCCCATGGCTAGTCATACCAGCTAATTGTAGTACAACAGCAGTCCCCATGGGCGCAGCTTGGCCCATGGAGTTTCTCCAGGAGGCCCCATGGCAGCAGAGGGCAGTCCTATAGACTGTGAGTGGGGCAGTGCTGGAAGCTCACACAGCTCTTCCCTGGCTCCAAGGGGAGGGAGGACAGCATAGGAGACAAAGCTGGAGCCAACTCTCACCCTAAGTGTGTAAGGGACCCCAGAGAATGCAAATCAGGGGACTCTGTCCTCCTGTGTCTTGCCACTGGCACAAAATGCAGTATCAATAAGACTTTCTTTTCTAAAATTTCATATTGCATTTTATGGAAACCATTATTCAAGTTTCAGGATAAGAACTATAAAACCAAAGAAGTCAAACTCCATAAGAATTCAATTGTACAGAATGGCCTATTGTACTTGTAAATGTAGACAATAGCGTGCTGAAGGGGGCGGGGGCAGGAATGGAGTAGAGGGAGTCAATAGGGGGAATGGGGGACATCTGTAATACTTTCAACAATAAAGATAAAAAAAGAAAGTGTAGCTCACTTTATAAAGGATAGAGGTTAAATGTTAAGTATGTAGAGTTAGAATTGTGAACTGAGGCCTGGCTGTCCAAGGCTTAACCCTCCTGCCATGTTGTCCCTTAGAAGGAGGCATGGAGTAAGCAGGAGCAGCTGGGGCAGTGTTGGTTTCAGGAAGGAAAGAGCAGGCTCGGAGAGAGACCATGGACTGTTTGGGAGCTCTGGAGTTAAACTGGACCGTGCATTGGAGACCCATTCTAGAGGACCCTGTATGCAGACCAAGGTGTACAGCTTTTTCTAATAGACTGTAGTGAGGTACTCATGGTTTTTGAACAGGGGGTGCCCGGATAAAAGAAGAGGGGGTAAAATGGAAAGATCAACCAGCAATTAAATACTAAACAGTAGAAAAACTAAATAAAGTAGCATTTTGAATGCAAGAAGCATTTGTAAAGAAAATTTCCTAAAAGGTATTTATTGACTTGTCCCATTGTGCCAGGAGAAAGGCGTCAAATGTGACTATGAGGTTTTCATTGTAGTGTCTGAGGAAACAGTATCAGGACAAATATAGGGATGTGAGGAAGGGGGGAGGGGAAGATGCTGAGAATGGTTTTAGATAAGGTAGGTTACAAGTGACGGCTTTATATGGGTTCAGGATGAACCGGATCTGGGAGACACAAACAGACTTCCCATGTAGAATTCTGAGAGCCTACAAAAGCCAGATTTTGCCAGATGTTCTTTACCAATAAAATTTTATTTCTGAAGAAAATATTTATGCCAGGTGCTGTGCTAGGACCTGGAAATATAAATGATAAGATAATCACAAGCCTTAACTTCTTATAACTAATGGCTCCGACTAAGGTAGAGTCCAGAAATCTATATATAACAATCTGAACATTGTGAGCTTGAGAAAAGGATTAAACAAAAATAATCAAACTCACTATGGAATTAGAACTGTACCTTATATAGCTTACTTAGTTATAAACTGTTTTATATAGATTATAATGTTATCATTGGGATTATGCTTTAACAGAAGCGGAACTATATCTCACAGATAACACACAGCATTATTTAATATGTATAGTGATATATGTTCTATTTAACAGATTATATTTAATGATCCTATACTGTGATCTATATACAAGTTACAAATTGTTTTGACTTTACACATTTATTTAGGGTTTCTTAGCAGGATGACTTAGGTATACTTCATGGGCACCAAGGTTAAATCTGAGGTCTGAGGAAGAATGGTTGTTTTGCCTCTGTCAGCTGTGAAATTACTTCTCAACATATTTCCCAAAGTGCCTTTCTTCATGTTATATCCCTGGTGGCATCTAGCCCTGTTGACTCCATGAATCATCTCAGACTCTTGAAATTGGTAGGAGTAGAAGGGGGTATAGAGAGGAGAAGGGATGGAAGAGGAGGGAGAGGTGGAGGAGGGGTATTTCAATGTCAAAGCCAGCCCACCCCAAGTTGATTAATGAGTGTTTCCTCATTGTTCACTATGGAGTCAGCTAGCCCTGTCTCATGTAGCTGAAATAGAAGAACACAATATCTGGCTTATGGAGCTCTTCCTTGTTTGTGTCAGAAAAATAAAGCAGTTAAGGAAAAGCATTAACAAGACCAAAATGACTAGTTTGACATCAGAAAATAAAATCACCAACAAGGCTATAAAATGTGGTGATGAATAGAAAATCTACATCCTACAAATTGACCTTTCTCCCTTGATGATTGTAAATCAGTTTCCTCTCATAAAACTGCCCAGCGAATAAAAGCTGTAGTTTAACAACCTTAGCCATCAACAGCAGCCAGCACTTCTTTTGACTGCTCTCAAATGCTTTATTCAAAGTTATCATAGGGTTCAGATGCTTTATTTGAAACTATCATTGAGTTCAGGGACACAGTGGCCCATCACAAGCTTTCTCCCCAAAAGCAGGAAATGATGAATTCTTCCCCAAAGACTCAGCCTACATAAATGGCTAAGCCTTCGGAAGCAATTCCTCTAAAAACAATCACTATTTCTAATTCTTCCTTACAATATAAAAAAAAGGATATGGGGGATGAAAAATCTTTTCTCTATTCTTGAGGGTTCTTTTGCCTAGTCCAGTGGTCGGCAAACCGCGGCTCGTGAGCCACATGCAGCTCTTTGGCCCATTGAGTGTGGCTCTTCTACAAAATACCACGTGTGGGCGCGCACGTACAGTGTGATTGAAACTTCGTGGCCCATGCGCAGAAGTCAGTTTTCGGCCTGGGCGAGTCTACTTTGAAGAAGTGGCGTTAGAAGAAGTGGGGGGTGTCGGTCGGTCGGGCGACGGGAGACGCAGCACAGGGGAGGTGGCAAATATCAACAGTACTTAAACTATATAGGTAGGTTAATAACAATGTACCTACCTATATAGTTTAAGTTTAAAAAATTTGGCTCTCAAAAGAAATTTCAATCGTTGTACTGTTGATATTTGGCTCTGTTGACTAATGAGTTTGCCGACCACTGGCCTAGTCTAATAATTAAATCTATATGACACAGGCTAACAGGAGAAAACGAAGTTTAATTATATATGTACGTATGAAACCCCACATGCATGAGAGGTTCCGTGTCAGACCGGGAAAATGAGGTATATATGACACTCTGAGCTGAAGATGAGATAAGGCACCTTGGGGGCTTCAGAGGGAAGGAAGGTCATTTTCAGGATGAAAAGAAGAGCAGGTGTTCAGCGATTTGAAGTTTGCCCTGCCCGCTAGATTGGTCATAGAAGGTTATTTCTGGTGATCACTCTTATTATGTGCAAGGCCTCTGATTTAAATTCTTCAAGGAAGATATAAAAGTTTCTCAGTAGTTACAGAGTCTCAATTGCCTTCAACTCAAAGTAATTCACATGCCAAAGTAGCACATCTTGGGGAGGCCTGTTCTGAATCCCTTCGAGAGAAATAAGGCTGCCCAATACTTGTGGCAAGAATGAAAGATGAGTCACATGCTGCAATCATGTGGTGATTTCTCTCTCCTCTTGGCCACATTTTTAAATATAACATCTTGTCTTCGGATGAAGCTTTTCATTTAAGAAATGCAAGCATCTTCTGTAAATGATATTTTGTCATTCTTCATGAGAGACTTCCTAAAAATCAATAATGTTTGTAATGTGACAATAATAATTTAATGAATCATTAAAATATGATGAGTTCATTGCATGTTATGAAGATCAAGTTTATCTCTAACCTCAACAAAGGCTCAGGCTGGAGAAATTCTTCAATAGATGTGTATCAGGGAATGTCACTCACTACCCCAGGACCTTCCCCACACTAGAGATGAGTTTTGGTTCACAACACTGGCAGAGCACTTATAACTCACCCTTTAATGATGTCCCTGTTTTGACCACTGGGCATTTTATGCGTTTGAACACTGGGCATTTTATGCATTTGAACACTGGGCATTTTATGTTTGTTTTGCATTTGAGGAAAATAAAGCAAAGTAAAACTGTTCTCTCTGCCAAGGACCAGAGAGAAGAGATATAAAAACATGAAACAAAAATTCATTTCCCACTGTTTGACCATCATTTGCTCCCTTAATTTCTCAGTGGTATCAGGATTTTTTAAAATATGTAGCCATATATCTTTTCATCTGTTTGCTTAAAAAATAATAACAGAATCACATAGTGTATTTAAAGTTGTTGAACATTATGCAGGTAAAGCATAGGATCTTCAACCCAAACTTAGACACTGAAAACAAAAGTGAAACAACGCGTCACTGGCAGGTACAGTCTCTTGCCATTTGGAAGCGCCATAAAAAAAATTTTTTTAAAAAAAGTGAGGTTATCAGAGGGAAGGTAGGGGAGGGTGGGGGTAAGGGACACGGACAACAGGGGGGTGAGGGCATGAGCAGGGGGGATAGGGGTAACGTGGGGATAAGGACACATATGTAATAACTTAATAAAAAAATTTAAAAAGTGAGGTTAAGACAACATTACTTTAAAACTCAGCAATTTCCCTCAAAACTAATTTTAGTTTGGTCTCCTTTTATTTATTAGCTTTTTTTCCTTAAAAAACTCCCTTAGATGCTATCTTTTCCCCAGCCCTTTGCCCAATTTAGTTGTTTTAAATAATCCTCAGTGCTGTCTCAAGTTTCAGCTCAGCTATGACTTATGAATGAATTATGTGATGCTTTCTAGTGTGCAAAGAAAGTTTGAAGGCCAGCCAGGCAAGTCCCACGCTGTGGGGACAGTATTTAGCACTTCTCTGTCTACCGAGCGAGGACCAACATTTCACAGATTTTGTTAAGCCTATTGGAAGATTTTAAATATTAATATAATATTTAAATGGTGATCCTACATGATAATTAGCTGCCATTTGCTTTGCCATTCTTAATGAAATTAAAATGGGATATAATTTTTCTTTCCTGTGGTACCTTCTCCAGTTTGTTTTTAGTTACTTTTTTTCTATCAGAGCACCTTGGCACTTTATGCTGTATTCAGCATTCATATACCTCTCTTTTTCAAAGCACTTGAGCAACAAACTACATGATGAGCCCTATTTGTGGGTGAGGGGAAATTATATGGCCTTTTTTATCATTATTCCCATTAGAACTGAACATTTTCCTGCACTCAGGATGCCACTGGAAAAGGAGAAAGCTTACTTAGATGAAATGGGTCCCTGCTGCTACAACATTAAGCTGCTGGAACTTCAGCAAATTAAAATATTTTAGCATCCCAGAGTCTCTCTAACCAAAAGTGCAACTCTTGCAAGAGGGAGCAGCGCCGCCGGTGGCTTTATCGCCCCGCCTTCCAGGCCCCCCAGTTGGATGATGAAGCGCAGAAGCACTGGAGGAGGCACTCATTGCCAAGAATTCCCGGGAGATGCGTAAATGCAGCGGCCTTGTGCTTGAGGCCTCCTCCGCTATTTCATTCCCATTCTGATCGCCCTTGATTCCAATGGTTCACTGGTTCCTCACAAGAATTCCATTTCCCGCTGCAATTCCAGCCCAAGTATGCCTCCTTCGTGATGGCATTTAAGGTGGGGAAAATGGTTCCACTTGTGATTTTGTCAACCGAAATACGATCTAAAATCAAATGGCCGCTTTGTGGTGTCTGGATGCTGTTGGTGTTCTAATTATGAAAGGTTTATAAAAATAAAATTTCACAGGTTGCCTAAACGTTGAATAGATATAATTTCAACCTAAGGACCCTGCATGAGTTATTAAAAACATAGGGACTTTTTTTTTTTTTTTTGCCCTTTTTGAAGGCATGGAAAATAAAACAGGGTGTACTAATACAAAATGGAATAAATGTTGTGGCACCACTTAGTTCAACCACAGTTAGTTTGAATGCTTGCTGTGGATAGTTTTGTGAAGAAAAAAAACACACTTAATATTTTCTTTGGCTGAAGGTTAGAAAATGCCGGTTGTGATTTATTTTTAAAAATAGCCAATGTGTTAATAATAACCACCTACAATTAAGATTATACTGTTTTTTATACTCAAATTATGAGAGCTGAGATACCATTGGTTGGGTTGCCAGAAATGGACACTCAGGTGTCCCTAGACATCCCCAAAAGGCTTCTACCCCCACACTCACATACTCGTGTCAAACACAGTACCCACCCTGTGCCACCTGGGATTTGCTTCTTCTGCTTGTGTTCCCACTTGCTTTGGTCTCTTGCCTGAGACACCACTGGGGAAGCCACACCACCATACCCCCCAAAAAGAGCATCACCTTCTGGCTCATGGTGCTGCCTCTGGAGAAACCAGTCCTCAAAGTGCCAGGACTTCTCTCAGTCCTGGATAAACTCAGACAGGATCTCCTGCCTGTGGGCCATACGCCCTCACTTGAGCACAAAAGACCTCTGTTTATATAAAGCACCAGTTTGCCAGACATGGGAGTGAACCACAATGGAAGATCTTTCAGCCTCATTTAAGGCTTAAGATGGCTGCTTCCTTGGCCAAAGTTTGACTGAAATTCCTGAGAAATCCAAACCAGTTTGCTCCCCAAACCACACCCAAGTTCCTGACACACACAAACTGTGAAAGATAAAAATGTTTATTATTGTTTTAAGCCACGCCATTGTGGGGTAATTTGTCATATAGCAATAGATAACTAATACAGCTGTTTCTGCTTAACAGTCCTTCATTAGCAACATTTAGCCTACTTTTAAGGGACATGATTATGTCAAGTTGCCCATTTGAAGCTTAAAAATTAGGAAAGCTTGTGCATCAAAGGACACTATCAACAGGTTCCAACAGAGTGAAAACACAATTCACAAAATGGAAAATATCATTTGCAAATAATATATCTGATAAAAGGTTAATACCCACGAAATTTAAAGTATTCCTACATTCAATAACAACAACAACAAAAACACCTGATTTTAAAATGCAGAAAGGATTTGGAATAGACATATCTCCAAAGAAGATATACAAATGGTTAATCAGCACATGAAAAGACCCTAAATATCAGTAATCATTAGGGAAATACAAAACAAACTCATTACGAGATACCATTTCAGACACATTAAGATGGCTATTATTAAAAAAAATAAAAAATGAATGTTTGAAAGGACAAAGAAAAACTGGAAACCCTTGTGCATGGTGAAAATTTTAAATGATGCAGCTGCTGTAGAAAATAGTATGGAAGTTCCTCAGAAAAATTAAAATTCAGCAATTTCACTTCTGGGTATACACAAACAAAAATATGAAAGCAGGAATTCAAACAGATATTTATACTCACACTAGAGGCCCGATGCATGAAGATTCATGCAAGAATGGGCCTTCCTTCCCCTGGCTGCCAGCACTGCCTTCGCTCCAGCCTGGAGCCACCTTTCTGCCTTCCTTCAGGCCTGAAGCCACCTTTCCGCCTTCCCTCGCTGCCCAGAGGCCCTGAGTGGCTGGGGTGGTTCAGAAGGCCTGTGTCATTGCCATCGTGATGATGCAAGTGCCCTGCCCCACCCCCGGCTGCTCAGCACCTGCATATGCAAATTAACCCACCATCTTTGTTGGGTTAATTTGCATACTCACTCCTGATTGGCTGGTGGGAAACATGAAGGTACAGTCAATTTGCATCTTTCTCTTTTATTAGTGTAGATGTCAAATAGTCAAAATATAGAAGCAAACCAACTGTCCATTGACACATCATTGGATAAGTAAAATAAGATGTATACATACAATGGATTATTACTCAGCAATGAAAAGGAAGAAAATTCTGATAGATACTACAAAATGGATGAACCTTGAACACATTATGCTAAATGAAATAAGCTGGTCACAAAAGGACAAATACTGTATGATTCCACTTATATGAGATATCTAGATTGGTCAAATCCATAGAGACAGAAAGTAGAATGGTGGTTGCCAGGGGCTGAGGGAAGGGGGTCTGGGGTGTTAGTGTTTAATGGGTCTGGAGTTCCAATTTAGGAAGGCATCTTCATCCTTTTCATCACAAGCGCTTTCCTCCTTTATGGCAATAAATGAGTCCTCACTAGGTTTCTGGCCAAAAATTGACAGTCACTCAACTGGCAGCAATGTCGGCATTCTCAGCGTCAGTCATTTCTTCTAGAAATTCTATTTGAATTTCACTTCCAGCATTATCCCTTTTTGATTTTTTGCTTCTCTTTCATCTTTGTTGCCCAATTCTGTCTTTTCAGTTATCCTTTTTTTTGTTAAATGTCATGTGGGTTTATCAATGATGGTTTCACTAATGTATACTTATGTCAAAATGCACCAAATTGTACACTATAAATATGAGCAGTTTATTTTTTATTATTATTCCTCAAAAAGCTATTTTTAAAATTAGGCTTAAATGCACTTTTAAATAAGGTATGTAGTTAAATCATTTGGCTACATTAAATACCATCAGACATACTACCATAAATATCCAAAGTATTTGGCCAAAAAATATAATAGAGATATAATTAAATTACATCAAGACAGCCAAAAGCATGTAATCACTTGCAAACAGCTTACACAGCCTTAAGGAAGAAGAGAGAGGAAATTGCCTGTCGGAGCAGGCTCCATTTTAGTACTGGATTAGCCATCTCTCTTTATGCTGAAGGCTTCCCATGGATTTCAAAGAAGTCTTTAGATCAGAGAAGAATAGCGCAAGGCTGAATAATTGTAGTGAGGTGGAGGTTCTCCTAAAGAGATTCTCTTTTGAGATGTATCCATGATGACATTATCATACTATCAAGGATGGGAGGGCTTTGGGGTGGGACTCTGGAGCTAGTAAAGTACTCTTAGGCTTCAAAGAAGAGAGAAGAAATACATTTAAATCAAAGCAGAATTTTGAAAGTCAGGGGAGAGTGATGCAATTCCTTGCTGGAGGAGTGACTGTGACAAATAAACTCTTTCTGTGTGAGATTGGCTTTGCTAGCTATCAGCAATATCTGGGTGGAATGCTCCAGACCAAAAAAAAAAGGGGGGGGAGGGATAGCTGAAGAAAGAGAAATCTATTACTAAATCCACCATAATACAATAGCTTAATATTGACACAAGCACAGTGTGGGGATTGGGGTCACGCCAGTGCGCATGCAGTGATTGCACCCTGCAGAGAGAAATAGAAATAGGCGACGAAGGTAAGATGGCCCAGGTAATACACATGCAGGGGACAACCTCATAGCCCAAGAAACAATCGACTCCCAGATAAAATGCTGAGAAACTGAATGAGGATTGTGTTTTTGAAATAATCAAACAGTAGGATCTAAAATGTTGCTGGCAAAAAGAAATAATTAGTGGATGATTTATGCGGTTTCATGAACCAGCAGGTGTAATGGAACTATCTATTTTCCTCCTGCTGCACAATAAAGATGATCAGTCAGAGCTGGAAATCTGTTCCTAGGCACTGAAGTAGACATGTGACTTAATGTTCCTGGCAAAATATCAATTCAAAGACCTGATGATTATGAGAATTAAGGAAAAATTTAGTGTTGAATAGTGCAGAGCAAACAGAGCCTGAATTCTAAAGACTTCTAATATAAAGCTGAATGTGTTAATAAATATTTGGGCAACACAAAGAAAGGAGAGTTTAATATCAGTTTCGGTTCAGTAGGGGAATATTTGTGATATGCATGAAAGCACAGAAGGGTGATATAAAAATAGATGATGTTATCAATGTCTTATGCATAAAAGGTGCTCAGAATAACAGTTTTTATTTCATTTATGATTTCAAAAGTATGACGGTCTGCTGCTTTTAAAAAATAGAGAAATCCTTCATTTGCTTTCTATACAAAAAAAAAAAAATATGTATTCTTCAGCTCCAGCAACTATCTTTCTCAAACTTCCATGACTTCCATGCTGAGAATAACCCTAGCAGGTCAAAACTTCCTGGATCCATCTTGAATGGGATTGGGCCCTCTCCTCTAATCTCCTTTGTCCACATACACTCAGGGCCTGAATGGAATCCAGCCCAGATGTGCAGAGACAGAAAGCCTTCACCTTATTTTCAGACTGATGTTAACAGTAAGCCCTACATTGTCCCCTCTAGCCATGCTGAGCCCTGGCCTCCAGCTACCACTTAGCACTGCTGTTATCTTAAACTATACGGCTGCTTCCCTGCTTGCTTCACTGATAGGGGGCCAGCAGGGTCCCACCAGGGAGCAACAGAAAAGCAGTGGGATTGTGGGCAGCATATTTAGATCAACTGTGTGTTATAGCCGACTTCTCTGCAGAGCGCTTGAAACTTCCCTGGAATAATTTCCACAGAAGAAAAAATTCACTATGTATTGGCAACAGCAACAACATATGCCAGATTCTACATATACAGTCAAACACATTCATGGAGCACACATTCTATCCATTTTATGTATATCGGAAATGGGGTTGCCAGGTTTAGCAAACAAAAATATAGGACACCCAGCTAAATTTGAATTTCAGATAAGCAAATAATTTTTTCAGTATAAGTATGTGCCATGTGTTAAAAGATCAACTGAGGCATATTTAAAATGTTTAAAGTTTATTTAAACTTTAAAGTTAAGTAAAGAAAAGAAATTATTTGCTTGGCTATGCCTACTTGGCTGTTTGTGATTGGTTGTCATGAGTGTTTTGATTTTGAGACATTTGCAGGCTTAGATTTTGGATTGTGTAGGTATGCCGCCATGGTATTAGCCACCTCCATCTAGAGGCCTGCTTGCTTAATTGATTTAACACAGGTGATAGTAATACATGTATTAATTATACTTATAGTTAATAATTATTTGTTGTTCATTGGAAATTCAACTTTGACTATGTGCCCCACATTTTATCTGGTAACTCTAACTGGGAGTACTAAGGAGAGAGTTTCAGAGTGGTGGCAATTAGAGGAACAGGAGGGAGAAGGGCATTGAAGCAGCAGAAACTACGGTTAAAGAAACACAGTCCAGGAGCCCTCAGGGGATGTCTGACTGACGGCTTAGGCCCTCTCCTCACTCAGTCCCGATTGGCCGGACCCCAGCAGCAAGCTAACCTACCGGTCGAAGCATCTTCCCCCTGGTGGTCAGTGCGCATCATAGTGAGTAGTTGAGCGGCCTTAGCATATCATTAGCATATTACACTTTGATTGGTTGAACGGACGACCAGACACTTAGCATATTAGTCTTTTATTATATAGGATTTTTACCACCTCTAGCAAGAGATATTATTGGGATGTCTCAGTTGCATGATTCTTTAAATGTGTACACAGCTATGAATGTTTAAGTGAGGAATATAGCTTTGCCCCTACCCTGTTGCCTCCATATATTTGAATGTGTGTATATGTGTTCCTATGTAAAGATGCCAGTGAACTCAAATGTGTATATGACTATCCTATTTCCTGGAGTGGATGACTTTATTCTATAATCAAGAAAAGACCCAGGAAATTCTTCTTGTAACTGCTTGTAATATTTCTCAGCTGTGGTTCCAATGTTCTCCCAAAGTGCTGATTCATGATAACAGCGGCAAATTAACATAGTGTATTGGGGGTTTTTTTATATATGTGTGTGTGTTTTCATTTATCTTTATTGTTGAAAGTTTTACATATTCCCCCCCTTTTTTCCCATTGACCCCCTCCACCCCACATCTTCCTCCCCCCAGGCCTTCACCACATAATTGTCTGTATCCATGGGTTATGCATATAAGTTCTTTTGTTAATCTCTCCTCACCCATCCACACCCACCCACACCTTCCCTCTGAGATTTGTCAGTCTGTTCCATGCTTCTATGTCTCTGAATCTATTTTGTTTATCAGTTTATTTTGTTCATTAGATTCCACATTAGAGTGAGATCATGTGATACTTGTCTTTCTCTGACTGGCTTGTTTCACTTAACATAATATTCTCCAGGTCCCTCCATGCTGTTATTTTTTACAACTGCATAGTATTTCATGATGTAAATGTACCACAGCTTTTTTATGCACTCATCTACTAATGGGCACTTGGGCTATTTCCAGACCTTAGCTATTATAAATTGTGCTGTTATGCACATTGGGGTGCATATATTCTTTCTGATTGGTGTTTCTGGTTTCTTAGTATATATTTCTAAAAGTAGGATCACTGGGTCAAATGACAGTTCCATATTTAATTTTGTTGAATAAAATTCATACTGTTTTGCACAGTGGCTGCACCAGTCTGCATTCCCACCAGCAGTGTACTAGGGTTCCCTTTTTTTCATATCCTTGCCAGCATTTGTCATTTGTTGATTTGTTGATGGTAGCCATTCTGACAGGTGTGAGGTGATGCCTCATTGGCATTTTAACTTGCATCTCTCTGATGATGAGTGACTTTGAGCATTTTTTTCATGTCCCTTGGCCATTTGTATGTCTATTTAGATCCTTTGCCCATTTTTTTAATTGGATTCTTTGTTTTACTTTTGTTAAGTTGTATGAATTCCTTATATATCTTAGAAATTACCCCTTATTAGATGTATCATTGCCAAATATGTTCTCCCATTCAGTTGGCTTCCTTTTCTTTTTATTTGTGGTTAGTTTTCTGTGCAGAAGTATTGTTATTTCCAGAATAATGACTTCAGAATGATATTATTTGTCCATTCACATGGACGGTGTATAAGCAGGGGAGTGGGAAGTGTTATAGACAAGGCAATGCCAATGGGATGGTAGGCAGCACAACAATGGCAAATAATTCATTGAAGAACAAGTCTTATACTTTTGATGAAGGAATATTAGAAAAAAAGGGACACGGAGGCAACCAAGAAATCAGAGTAGTCTTTGTAGCATTGTCTCTTTTCTGCATCTTGCTGTATTAATTGAGCCCTATTTTGTGACCACCATTGGTCATAACTAACCAAGGAATCCATGAGGGGGAAAGGAGGTCAGATGGGGGAGAGGCCCAAGGAGATGCTGAATGTGGAGTTGGCAGGACAGAACAAGAAAAGTAAACGATCCCATTAGGAATAAAATTTTTGAAGACTGTGTCTCCAAATCCAGCAGACCCCTGGGCATAGTTCCAGGCCTTACTCAGAATTTTGTAGCAATTTTTAAGATAAAGTGATTTTCCTAAATATCACTAGTTTTGTTTGTTTGTTTGTTTTGTTTGTTTTGTTTGTTTTTGTTAATCCTCACCCAAGGATATTTTTCCATTGACCTTTTAGAGAGAGTGGAAGAGAGAGGGAAAGACAGAGAGAAACATCAATGTGAGAGAAACACATAGATTTGTTGCCTCCAGCACACACACCCCTGGGGCCCGGGCTGGGGAAGAGCCTGCAACCGTGGTAAGTGCCCTTGACCAGAATCAAACCAGGGACTCTTTGGTCCACAGGCCAACACTCTATCCACTGAGCCAAACCAGCTAGCACAAAATATCACTAGCTTTTACTTTACTTTTACACGTGTCTGGATCTTCTTAAAGTTCCCAGCTATTCTGTTCATTTTATCTTCTAATGCAAATGAAAACCTGGAAAGGGTCAATGTTCACACCAACTGGATACTTAAGTGAAGGAATTTGAACACAAAACAAAGAGAACCATAGCCTATGGGACACCAGCCTATGAAACTGTGCTGCAAGCTGGAGCATCTCTTCAAGACAATGCGGTTGCTTTCTCTGCCACGTAGCACCATAGAGCTGAAGGAATGGCAGAGAGCATCTCATCTCAGCTAACGCCCTTCCCACAGACACAGGAACAGCGCAGTTCAGCTGTGGCCAAGCCCAGTACCCAGGCTCTCTGATTATGCTACACTCTTTCTAGTAATAATAGCTCTACTATTCCTAATACCTACTGTGTGCCAGGTACTATTCTGAGCACTTTACAGGTTACTTTATTTAATCCTACGACCACTCCCATGATGTCAGTGCAGATTACTCCATGTACTTTCTTTAAGTGAGGAATCTGAGGCCTGGAATCAAATAACTTGCTCAATCTCAAAACTGACCAAAGGGCTGAGCTTCTTACCCTGAACACACACACACTCCCGCCCCTACACGGGGTGCTTATTTCCCCGCCATCAACCTTCCTTCACCCCAATGAAGAAGAGTAGGTACTTGGCGCTTCCTTTCGCCCGGCTTCATTGTGCAGTAATTTACTAGATTCTGCCTGGCATCCTGTCACACATAGAAAATATCATCAGAACACCTGGCCTTGCATTGAGCGATGCTGCCTTCTCTCTATAGTGGTTATCAGCTTGTTTGTCCTCCTTCTAAGCAAAATCTCTGACTGTTCCTTGAAATGCTTAAAGCAAAGTGATCCCTAAGAGGAACTTCATTATCTCCAGTTTCACCTGCCTTCGTTCTATGTGAAAAATAAAGAATTTTTATAATTATGAAGTAGCAGGAGGGATGAGAAAGTTGATACAATTGTAAACTGAATTTTTACAGGCTCCGATTAATTATCTGATTGGCAACTGACCCCCATGCCAGAGCGGGAATGTATGCAAAGCCTTGGGCTAATCATATCATACTCCATGCAGTTATGAAAACGCATTGTTAATAAGCCACCAACCGGAGCTGCCTGAGGCTGTCTGATTTCTTTCCCTTTTCTCTCTTCAACTTCTAGTGCAACTGAGCTCAGCCTTTGAGTGCATAGACCAATAAATGACCATCTTTTCTGCTGCACAGAACCTGAAGCGGGTGGCGGAGACCTGGATGGACGAATTTGCCGAGTACATTTACCAGCGCCGCCCGGAGTACAGGCACCTCTCCACGGGGGACATCTCCGCCCAGAAGGAGTTGCGCAAACAGCTCAAGTGCAAGGACTTCAAGTGGTTCATGGCGGCTGTGGCCTGGGATGTGCCGAAGTACTACCCTCCCGTGGAGCCCCCACCTGCTGCCTGGGGAGAGGTGAGGAGCGCCTGCGTGAACCCTGCTCTTGCTTTAGTGCGTCCATCTCTCCCAGCCTCAGGAGGTGGGAGGGGCTGCTGAAACCCTCACTCCTTTGCCCAGCAGGAAAGTCACGTTAGCTTAAGTCACCTTGGCTAGATGAATGTTCAACCTTTTTTAAAAATATATATTTTATTGATTTTTTACAGAGAGGAAGGGAGAGGGATAGAGAGCTAGAAACATCGATGAGAGAGAAACATCGATCAGCTGCCTCCTGCACCCCCACCACTGGGGATGGGCCCGCAACCAAGGTACATGCCCTTGACCAGAATCGAACCTGGGACTCTTCAGTCCGCAGGCCAAGGCTCTATCCACTGAGCCAAACCGGTTAGGGCAATGTTCAACCTTTTTAGACATTGCGAGGGGTGAGCATTCAGCCCTCAGCCCCTGTAGCTCCACCTAAAAATTCTTGGCCACTGTTGACCCCCCAAGTGAATTTTTCATATACCTGAAAAATATTTTTATTTGAGGTTAGTGAGATGACCATGAAAGCTTGTAGAGAATGAACATGCCTGTCATGCTCCTGCATCGATAAGGGTGACCTGATGTCCGTGATAACATCCCTCACAGTCCCCCACGCTCAGCCTTGCTCCCGTCTGTATAAGCAAGGACAAGGTGACAGAGGGCTTGGCTTTTTTCCTACCCCGGCTGTGCTGTGCAGAATCGTGAGGAAATGCATTTCCCTTATACCCGGAACTGTGACATGCGAGGGAGCCCCGTTTGTTCCTTAAATAAGCACTAACCTTTCCACCTCCGAACGCTTTAAATATCCATCTTTGGGCATAAAAGGGCTATTGTGCTGGTTCACTTCCATTCCATCCTGTGACTATAGCCTTTTCCCCATGGAAGAGAGTGCGTAAAGCAAGAACTGAAATTGGATAGGGTGGATTTATCCCAGCAGCCTAATCTGCTTTTAGCAGAAGGTTATGGGGGAAGTGCAGGCTGGCCGCGATGCTTTCCGAAGGCAGGAGTTGACTGTTGCACGTGAACCTTTTCAGCACCATCCTTGGTGGTTTGGTGATGTGGGGAGGGCATGTCTTTGTCTGGTTAATGTCTGTGGCTTGGTAGAACTCTGAAACAGGTGGCTTGGGCATCGTAGGAGAGGCCCCGGTATTGAGGAGTGTCCCAGCTCCTGTAGGAAATGTATTCAGCAAGTTACGTGTGTGCTATTTGTTTTGCTGAGAGGGTCCAGAAAGATGTCATTCTTTACCTGTGTCAGATTCCTGGACATGAAGGAGTGGAAGCCTTCTCCACATGCTCCATCTCTTAATTTTTTTATAATATATTTTTATTGATTTTAGAGAGGAAGGGAGAGATAGAAACACCAATGATGAGAGAAAATCATTGATTGGCTGCCTCCTGCACACCTCACACTGGGGATTGAGCCTGCAACCCCAACATGTGTCCTGACACTCAACCACTGAGCCACGCCGGCTGGGCTCTTAATGTCTTTTGTATGTGCACATGGCCCTGATACTGGCTGCTTACATCAGTTAGTAATTTGGCCTAATCCTTTGCATCTTAAACATTTCATTAGAGTTTCCCCGGAACATTAGTAATATTAATCTGCCGGTATTCATTTTAGCTATTTATCGTGGGCTTAATTTACAACAGTGGAAATTGAAAGTACCCTCTAGAAAGAACTTTCTTAAGCTAATGCATCATAAGACATAGGAATTTGTTACCCAGTAAGCAGCTGAGTTCCTTCCTAGAGCTTTATGGTTAAAGTCACGCCTGTCATCTTTCTGTGATAATTTAAATGCAGTCCTGCCTTAGTGACCAAGAAATACTCCTGAAGACTTCACAGTATTATTGTGTGATTTGCAGCTGCATTAAACTTTCATCAATCTTTGCTCCACCTGATATAGAAACAAAAATGTTTATTCCTACCTGCTTACTACTTCAAACTGCATGCAGTTGGCCACATTTTCCCACATTACATGACTAGACTATAATGGGTATTTCCGAAGCACCGTGCTTGGAAATAGATTCAAGCTTCCATTGAGGTTCTAGAAAAGACACAACTTCCCAGGAATAATCAAAAAAAGACCCATCTTAGGGCCAAGTAGGCTATGCCAGAGTATTTTTACCCATTACTCTAGACTGCCTCACACCTTTTACAAGGCTTGTGTGGCCGTAGGGACATTTTCATTCATCATTCCTGGTCTAAACAATCAGACATTGAGAAGATCAGATTTTTTCTTTTAACAAGATGGCAGATTTCTTTCCTCAGTGCTTCAGAACAGCAAACAAAGAAAGGGCATATTTAGGTTAAAGGAAAGAAGAAAATGGAGGTCTAGGTCAAGGACCATCGCGTTCAGTGGCATTTGTGTAGTGAAGGCATGCTGCAGAGCAAGACTGAAGAGTCAAGGTAGGGTTTGGAGGGAGGCAGAAAGAAAGGAAATGAACAAGTGACAAGGGTTTTCACTGGTAAATCGTTTGGAAAAATACCTATTTTCTAAGCAAAATAGATCCCTAAGAGTGAATGTAATACATATGCCTTTAATGCAGGAGGTAAATGAAGTGTTTGAAATGCAGCTTAATCTAAATGAAATAATGGAAAAGAAAGAATGTTTCCTAACTATACACTGGGTAGTTACACCTTCTGTTTAACTGTGGACAAAAATTACTAAATGATCTCTGAAAAAATTTCTTTCACTTTTTTTTACTCTTGTGTTTTCTTTTCCCTTTGAGAGGGCTTTTAAAAATAATCATTGTTTCATTTTTTAATAAATCTACAGAAAAGTTGCAAAGATGGTGCAGAAAGTTTGCATATACCCTTCACCTCACTTCTTCTAATGTTAACATCATATGTTTGTACATTGGAACTAGTAATTAACATTGGTAAAATACGATTACCTAAAGTACAGACTTTATTCGGATTTCACCAATGTTAAATGTTTTTACTAATGCCTATTTTCTATTCCAGGACCCAATCTAGTATATGAGAGGGTTGTTTAATTTCCTATAAACTTTAATTGTTAGAATGGGCAAAGCTCCTAAATAAATGTCAATTGCTGTTTTAGTAAGAAAGTGAGAAAGGAAATGCATGCTGCGGAGTTTTTTTTAAAGCAGTTAGAGGAAAGAACCACAAATGTCCAACAAAGTAAACCTAAGAATTCTTTACGGGAGACCTGTGCCAAGAAGCGGGGAAGCTCGCCGTTTTGTGCACTTGTACTTGGAATGATTTTCCACCTGCTTTTCTGTGCCAGCCTGATTCTGGGTAAACAGAGAGGTGCTTAGGCAATTTTTGGCTCTGGTAGTTGAAACCCAGTTTGTAAAGGATATGTTACAGACCTTAAACACCCTATAAACTGCTACTCATTTCCCTGACAAATTCAGTCGCATTGTTGCACTTGTCTTCTAACTTATCTCTCTGCTTTTGCCCTTTCCCCCTTCTGTTTATTCTCGACATAGTCCACTTAAAATGGAGATCAGGCCCCTCCTCCATTCAAAACCTTTCAGTAGCTACCATCTCTCTAAGGGTAAGAACCAAAGTCCTTATCTGTACCATAAATGATCTGACTTCTGTTGTGGCCCCTCCAACCTCTTCTCTTACATTTCACCCCCAGCTTACTTTCCTCTAGGCACGCTGGCCTCCTCACTATTCTTCCACCTGGCCAGGCACTATCCTGCCCCAGGGCCTTTGCACTTGCTATTCCTACTGCTTAGAATCCTCCAGCCTCAGAAATCTTATGTCTCCTTTCCTCACTTCCTTCAGGTTCTTACTCAAAAAATCATCTTCTTAGTAATGCCTTCTGTGGTCACCCTACGTATTACCTGCAACAATTCACAAACACATGGATTCTCATGCTTACACACATCCAATCCCCCTTCTCTGCTTTGTTTTCTCCTCAGCATCCATCACTATATAACAAGGTATCTAATGTGTGTGGGTGGGGGGAGAGGGGTAATATAGTATTTCTCATCTATCTGCCCCACTAGAAAACACAGGGATTTTGTTGATTTTTGGAGTTATGACTGCTAGAAAAAGTGTTTGGCATGTAGGAGGTGCTCAATAAATATTTGTTGAATGAATAAATGAATGGAAGACCCTGGCTCCCTATTCACTTCTCTGCCCACATGCTTTCAAAGTGCAAGCACATTGAGCGCTCACTCGCTTTACCAACCCCTCCTTGGCTGCACGAAGTCCACCTCATGGGGAAGCTTGGCCGCCAGGAAGACAGTTTGTGTAATGCATGTTGGGTCATTCATTCTGATGGACTGTCAGATCTGTGGTCCACATGATAGTCAAACAGGATATGGAATGCTCTCTTCGAACATCCTAAGGAGAAAAGAAGGAACACCCAAAGTGAGAATTTTTCTTACCTGGCAATTTCCAAACTCTACCTGTCAGCTTCCTACTTAAAAGGCAAGAAGACATTAAAGCCATATCTGGTGGAGAAGTTCTCTCCAGAACTCATTCCATCCTCCGGTGCGCAGAGGCAGTGGGTAGAGTGGGGAGGATACGGGGCCCAGAGAGAATAAATAGGATTTGAGCTGTGTAATAAGTCCAACATCCCTTCGTGCTGTTCAGATAGAAGCAATGTGCTTTCCATGGCGCTGTGTTGGGTAGGGTAAGGACAGATTTAAAGTGGAAAACTCTTCTTAAATCATGCACATATGGAGTGTCTTTTTTTGTGTCACGATGCTAAATGAAAGAAACAGAATCTCCTATTTTTTTTCTCCTTCTTACCCCTTCCCTCCTTAGAATTCATGAATTTGCTAAAGTCATTTATAGTACTCCTTTATAGTCCAAAAAGAGACTTCTGCAGAATCGCAAATATCATGTGTAAGAGCGAATAAAAGTAGTAAAATAGACAAACATGTCTCTTCCAACCAGCACCATAAATTCTTTTAAGAAGCGTCTGCTTACTGTCCTCAATGTGCCAATCTTGGCCCCTCCGCTTGTCATCTTGCGATTGTGCTAAACTTTTTAAAAAATCTTTATTTTAAAACCCCATCTCAATACCTAACTGCTTCAGCTGCTATTTAAATTCCTTCCTCAAGATTAATGCCACCCTGAATTATGGAACATTCACAGAGCTAGGCACCCGACATAATTCCTGGTCTCCTCCTCTGCTTTGGGCAGCTCTTGACTTCTTCCCATGGCTTCCTTTCTCCTAATGTACTCGCAGAACACAGGCTTTTCCAATTTCTCCCTATCAGCTGACATGAAAGGAAGTGCCACACTAGGAGCTGCGTTATTTGAAAGACCATCTGAGGATGTGATGTTGTCTTTTTCAAACAAATGATGTGTAAGTGTTGCTGCTGTAAGGGCCAGAGCCTTCTGCACAAGGAGTGAGGTTCTCTCACATTCTCTCGGGAGAGTCATGGCCAGCTTCCCACCTTCCCCTGCAACCTAGTCTTACAACGAGGAAAGGTACAAAGTCAGATTGTCCTGCTACTCCCACGGCAACTCTGCAGGGACCTTCCTTGCCATTCGAGCCAGATCTTTAAATTAAGCAGTCATTCAGAGATGCTTTGCCATTCTCTGAGTGTATTAGAGTTGACTTGATCCGTCATTTATTTTCTCAGGCAGAAGCAATGCCCGAGGGCTATGCTAATTCATCTCTCTGGAGCTCAACAACGAGGTTGAGAAAAATGTAAAAACAAATAAAGAATCACATTGTCCTTTCAGATCTTACTCTGTGCTGTCTGAGTTGTCAACAATTGAGACAGTTGAAGACAAACTTAAGTATCTGTGATAAATATAGTTTTAGTTCCATATTCTCAGCTGAGTAAATTGGACATCTTCCCTACAGTGGCCATTTGACCCAAGTCATGATGGAATCAGAGCTAACAGATTTATTTTTCTTCTCTTATATGCCAAACAAAACTCTCTGTCTTTTCAATTTATTTTGTTCTTTCTTAAAATATATGTATTCATATTGACATATATTCACACACATAAGTATATGCCTTTTGGGGTTCATATGACAGAAATATAAATATTTCTCTCTTTTCTGCACTGAGTGCTACTAGAGAGTGATCTGGTTCCTGAGTAGGGGTTTCCCTGCAGTGACTGTGTCAAACAGCAAGGATGGACCGGCTTCCAGCAGTTTATTTCATACAGCAAAATACCAGAAAGTTTTACTAAAGTCCAAGACAAAGGAGATGTGCATTATTATGGCTTCTTTGTAATCATCACTTCTGGGTGGGCCCAGATAATCGTGTTTGTTCCTGGTGCTTGGCTGGATTAGATAATGAAACCCACCCCCTGGCGCCTGAGCTGAAGGTCAGTCTGACAACACACCTGCCTCTGGCAAGGTATGTTTCAGAGCGTGGCTCTGCCGGGCACTGCTGGATTCAGATGACAATCAGCTCAGGGGCCTTTCCCAGGCACTCTCTACAAGAAGTAAATTAAATTTTAACTGTATGTTAGCCTAATTATGAATTCATCTTAATGTTTAAGTTTCACTGACAATTGATACCTTTCTACTTCCAAGAAAGCTACAAAATTAATAAAATTTGAGGATCCTTCAATTATCTCTGTGGCCTCAGAGAGATGGCATTGATGAAACAAATTCAGTAGAATTTTTCCGGTCATGGACATAAGAATCATGTCCACCTTACCCATTCTTTAACAAAATGCCTGTAAGACTGCCCTCAGCTTGCCTTTAAAATCCAGTGACCACCCACAAGTGGGGAACAAGAATAAGCACAGCAAAAATAAATTAATAAATAAATAAGAAAGATTTTCGGGGTCCTGGAATAAAAGTTAGAAAATACTGGGAATCAGTTCTAAGTAAGCAAGACTGGTCCCAGTTTGCATTATTGGGCTTGGAATTTGGTTTTAATCACTCATAGGCGGGCAATAGTTAAATGCAAAAGCCAATGTTCCCCTAAGTGTCCTTGTAATGTCCTGAGCTGCTCTGTTAGTAGTTAGTGGGTCCTGACTGGCCCTGTTCCAAACTCTGGGAAGTATAGTGACTCAGCTGCTGAACAATAAGCAGTCCCTTACATTCACAGTAGATACGTTTTGGGCAACCTTAAGGTCATCCGTCAGAATTAGAGTTTGAGAGCAACTTGGAACTTAACTATCTCTGTTTGGGTTTGGGACATGCCAAATAAGCATGCCCGTGTTCCCCTGCAGCCTCCACAGCTAAATTCTTCCTCTACAATTTATTTTCTTACAATTATATCTTCTTTTTTATCCATTCGGTTAGATTTCTTCCTATTAAATTTGAGATCTAGGAGATAACTTTGACTAGCTTAGATTTCCAGAATTCTGTTTTTGTCTAATCAACAACCCAGTGGTATTTGGCTAAGATCTTTCCCTTTTTATGGTGTCATGCATAGCTCTTTCTATTGAGCCTCCACTGCCCATTGTGATGCCTGTTAGTCAATTTCTAAATTAAGATGGCCTGTCCTTTAGGTCCATTACAAAGATTATCATAGCAAGATAATCTCAGGAGGAGCTTAACTTTCCAGACCAATCTCTAAAACAAGAAAGGCAGATTACTTTTCTGGTCTTGTTCTATAGACCCAAGTCATCCAGAACCAATGATACACATTCACGCTTTTTGCCTAAGCTTTCTTGTCTGAGTTGCATACAAGTTTGCAGCAGATAGTTTTGTTCCAGATTCTACCATTCAAATACTGCTGTTCTACTGGAAATAATACAAATCCATATGGTGTGATGCCAGAAATAAGGAGCTACATTTTCCACAGTGTCTTTGCTTGAAAATATACCGAGATTGAGATATCACTTCACACCTGTCAGAATGGCTGCCATCTGTAAATCAACTAAAACAAGTGTTGGCGAGGATATGGAGAAAACAGAACCCTAGTCACTGTTGGTGAGAATGCAGACTGGTGCAGCCACTATGGGAAACATAGTATGGAGTTTCCTCAAAAAATTACAAGTAGGACTGTCTTATGACCCAGAAATCCCACTTCTGGGAATGTATCAAAAGAAAAAAAGCTGTGGTACATTTACACAATGGAATACTAATCTGCTATAAAAAGCAAGAAAATTTCACCCTTTTTGATAGCTAATAATCAGCTGACTCTCTACAACAGTGGTTCTCAACCTGTGGGTCGCGACCCCTTTGGCGGTCGAACGACCCTTTCACAGGGGTCGCCTAAGACCATCCTGCATATCAGATATTTACATTACGAGTCATAACAGTAGCAACATTACAGTTATGAAGTAGCAACGAAAATAATTTTATGGTTGGGTCACAACATGGGGAACTGTATTTAAAGGGCCAGAAGGTTGAGAACCACTGGCTTAGAGGGACCTGGAGAACATTATACTAAGTGAAATAAGCCAGTCAGAGAAAGACAAGTACCATATGATTTCACTCATAGGTAGAATTTAATGAACAAATTGAACTACTAAGCAAAAAAGAGACAGACTCATAGGTAGAGAGCAGGCAGACAACTCTGGTTGGGGGGAGGGTACTAGAGGGGTGGGAGGATTGAGTAAAAAAAGGAAAAAAAAAGAGAACTCATGGACATGGACAACAGTGTGGTGATTGTGGAGGGCAGGTGGGTGGGTGGAGATAGAAGAATGCATAGAGGAAATAAATGCTGATGGAAAAAATAAAATAATTAATTCAGATTGACCAATAAAGCAAATCTAACTCTCTGCTGTATATGAGACTCACCTGAATCAAAATGACACAGAAACATTAAAGGATTAAAGAATAAGCACAGATATACCAGGCAAACCCAAGTAATAAAGAAGCAGAGTTGAGATTTTAATATGAAACCAGGTAGAATGAGGTTTTTTAAAAAGCTTAAAATGTTTTTTTTAAGGTCAAAAAATACCTTATAGTGACTAAAGACCACAATCTCTAGAAAAACAACTTTCAGAGGTAGAAACTGCTGGAAATGCAAGGAGAAACTGACAGAAACACCCCAATAATAGGACAGCTTAGCATAGTTCTCTCCATGCAAGAAATAATGGGTGGGCCAAAATTAATGCAGCCGTGTATACTAATCTAAACCCTGTGATCAATAATGAAGATCTAATAGACCTATTTAACTCTGACAAAAATTTTTTTTTAGTTTACCTTCCTTTCAGGTACACAGATTTAAAAGTAGGTTAATGTTATAAAGAAAGAAAGTTTGCTGCATATATTAAAAGAGACCCAAATAGAAAATCAACAAAATAAGCACCCTATATTCTTACATTTGAATTGTAAATGTCAATGTAATTCAACTTTTTTCTAAAACTACTACCAATTTTCTAGCTGTGTCCATAGTAAAGGCCTAGAAACATTTTCAATCACATCTCAGTGAGCACATCTGATGCTCAACTGTGGTGTCTAAATAGGATTCTCCACTAAATGGAACTAAGGCTCCTTGAAGAATGTGTGATTTCAGTTGTGGGAAAGATGTAGAAAATGAGCTGGGACATTTTGTTGCTCTAGAAAACAAGGAAGGAAAGGGAGCTGTCAGAGGCTGACGGAGATCGTGTCAAAAGGACCTGGGAAGAGGTTCCCACTTGCCATAGATGGGACAAATCTCTCTCTCTCCCTCTTCCTCTCCCTCTCTCTCTAAAGGTTGGAACATTGGTTACTAATTTTCCAGAAGGCTTTCTCAATTTTCAAAATGAGAAAATGATCCAATTAATTTAAATGTACAATATAGAGATTCATAATGATGCTTTTAAAGCTCAAGAGGTAAAAGAAAGAATAAAAACCACTGTACACCATTGGCAGTTGCTAGGACACCAATTCACTTCTCTGAAAACTGGCATTTTAAAGGGAAACAAGTATTTTTCTTGGTTTTCTGTATAATATACATTTTAAGGTATCCAAAGAGTCCTAGTGCTTGAAAGTTTTTAACAGAGATTCTGAGATAAGGAATTCAAAGAGAAAGAATTAGAAAAATCACTATTTTTCAACCCCTCGTGCACTAACTGCTCATCATTGGAAGGTAAAAGCATTAGATGAACTGGGAATGAAAAACAATAAAATTTTCAATCTGTACTGTCATCTGAACTCACTGATCAATTTTAGCATCATTAAAAATGAATCATACAGGCATTGTGATATGATGCAATGTGAAGGCATTTTAGACAAGCTGGAAAATTGAGACCCATCCTTGAAATATCTTTCAAAAAAAAAAAAGACAGAAAAAAAACCTAAATCTAAATTTAAGCCTTTAAATCTAACTTTAGTCTACAGGAAATTCAGGGAATAGAAGATAAAGTTAAACACCTCAAGCCAAATCTAGAATTTAAGAACCTAAGTACATGGCAGGGAGAGAAGAGGAGGAGGGGGGCTACTCTAAATTATGAGATATTCACAAGGCTCGGTGGAGCTTAACAACCAAACACAATGAAATAGAACTTGTTTGGATCTTGAACAGAATACTAACTAAAAAGAAACATTTTTAGGCAATTGAAGGGTATTTGAATATGAACTAGGTATTAGATAATACTAAGTAGTTGTTGCTAATTTGTGGATATAAGAGAAAACGTTCTCT
>NW_005370908.1:1819433-1828551 GCF_000412655.1 Myotis brandtii | reverse complement strand
ACCCCTGCTACTCTCTCTCTCCCTCTCTATCTCTTTCTCCTGGAGAAGTTTACTAACTATTTAGGGATGAAATGACATGATGTGTGTGAATTGCTTTAAAATTCTCCAACAAAATAAAAAATAGGAGATTGGGAAGGAGAAGATAGACGAACAAAGTATGGCAAAATGTTGATGATTTCAAAAACAGGTGTTTTGAGCATAGACATTTTCATAATAAATAGTTTTTTTTCAAATGCATTGCCTTAGAAGGTATGTGGGAACATGATAACAATAGGAAAAGAGAGAGCATAAATTTTGTGATGTTGTAGACATCAGAATTTTTACTTTACAATCACTATATTAAAACACATCATCTTAATTTTGAATGGCATAATGCCTCAAAATATAATATTTTACTCAAATTTTTATATTTAGGATATTTATTAGCTCTATACTAGAGCTGGTGTAGAATAACCTAAGGAAAGACACTGTATAACATGTGAGCAGATGGCACTTCCCTTTCTCCCTAAATCTCTCTTTCTCCCCCTCCTCCTCTCCCTCCCTCTCTAAAGGTTGGAGCATTGGTTACTAATTGTCCAGAAGGCTTTCTTCTTTCTCACCAGAAAATAAAATTAGCTGTTTAAATCATACTATGATTAGTAACATTTGTAGAATAGCTCAAGTTTTCAAAAGCTTACTATCATTGGTTTAATCCTCCAAATGTACATGAAACACATAGTCCAGCTATTCATAATTTAACTAGATAGCAATAGGATATTTAGAAATTAAAGAATGGGTAAGAATCGGCACTGTACCACGTTCACCAAAGGTTCTAGTCACCACTATGAAAATTACCGCCTATCAATCTAAGTTAATGATTAAGAGAGTCAAAATAATCAGTTCATTGTAGGGCAAAAAGAAATAATCCATTTTAGAGGAAGTAAAGTAGCCAAAGGTCATAGAACTAAAAAGCCCTGAGAGCCGCAGCTGGTTTGGCTTAGTGGCACTGGTTCTCAACCTTCTGGCCCTTTAAATACAGTTCCTCATGTTGTGGCCCAACCATAAAATTATTTTTGTTGCTACTTCATAACTATAATGTTGCTACTGTTATGAATCGTAATGTAAATATCTGATATGCAGGATGGTCTTAGGCGACCCCTGTGAAAGGGTCATTTGACTGCCAAAGGGGTCTCGACCCACAGGTTGAGAACTGCTGGATAGAGTGTCAGCCCGAATACTGAAGGGACCCAGGTTTGGTTTCTGTCAAGGGCATGTACCTGGGTTGCAGGGTCGATCCCGGCCCTGGGCAACCAATTGATGTGTCTCTCACATATGGATGTTTCTCTCTGTCTGTCCACCTCCCTTCCACTTTCTCTAAATATCAATGGGAAAATATCCTCAGGTGAGGATTAACAAAAAAAAGAAAAAGAAAAACAAACCCTAAGACACAAAAGTCACATAACTACAAATGTTAGGCAGGTCTCTAAGGCGGAGGTGCTCAAATGTAGGAGAGCATACCTGTGAGAATGGGCATACCTGCGAGAGTACTCAGCCATGATTGCTGGTTCCCCAGATACATGTTCGCCTGTTGTCAGCCTGGTCCATGTGGAAAAGTTTAGCAGCATCAGCCTGAGGAAAAGGCTGGATGGATGAAACTGACCCTCCTCTTTGAAGATCCAGAAACTGGCTCTTTTCTGGCACTCACTATTATCAGAGCCCAAGAGACTGGCTCTCCCCAACCAAGAGGTACAGGGGGCTGAGAACAATACCAAAATGTCCAGTAATTGTCAGTGAAAAGTACAACTGTCACAAAGCCCGGAAATCCACCTGTGGCTAAAACCAGTACCTTTGGCCTCAGAGTGCTATGCATGCACCAAAGGTTCAAGGCAAATCTCTCTATTGATTTTGTATGATAAATCACCTCCAAGGGGAACAGAAAATCATGAAATGCATATCATTAGCACATTCTCTCCCTGTAAGCAGGCTAGGTCGGAGTCAAAAAGTTGTTTGATGAACATGCAGTCAAAACAAAGATGAAGAGAATATTTAATGGCATCAGGGACGTCAGTGGTGGGTTTGGTTCACCTTGACAAAACAATACTCAAAGTCTGCTGGCTGTGCCCTCCAGCTTCCGCTCCATCCTAAGAACAACCCTGCCATTGAGATGGGGAATATATGCAGTGCTGGTTAGCATTTGGGTGGTACTAGCAACAGTCATTTCTCAGTCACCTTGTCTGTCCTTCCATCACTGAATAACACCTTCTAATCAATACATTCTTTTTTTCCCCCCTGCTAATCCATTGCATGAGTTGTTGTAGAGTTTTGCTGGCCATCCTGTCTCCTTCACATGATCTTACTTAGCTATTATCTGACTTATCAAGTGCTCTTTTTGTTGTTATTAGTTCTCACCCCAGGATATTTTTTCCATTGATTTTTAGAGAAAGTGGAAGGGAGAGGGAGAGACAAAAAGAGAGAAACATCTATGTGAGAAAGACACATTGATTGGTTGCCACCTGCACATGCCCTGACCAGGGCTGGGGATACCTGCCCTTGACCGGGAATCGAACCTGTGACCCTCTAACCACTGAGCAAACCAGCTAGGGCTCAAGTGTTCATTTTCATTTATCTTTTTTTCATTCGGCACATATTAATGGGTCAAGCACTATGCTCATCACAAGGGATGAATGGTGAGCATGTCAGACACAGTTTTTGCTTTCATGTGGCTGCAGGACTAGTGATCAATAATGAGCTATAATTATGAATTGCTTTCATAATTTTGAGGCACAGACAACTCACTTGAAGGATACTGAGTAAATCCCAGAGTTTTGAAACCCTCTGCAATGTGCAGAATGACTTCTGATGAGATCACATCTTCATGACCATGTCATGGCAGGACAAAACAATTAGAACATGTTGTTTTTCAGTATTCCCAGGTACTAGCTTATGCACCCCCCAAATGCAAATCCACAATCACCCTCTTATATTAACAGGTTACCTGATATAAGTGCATGAAAATGAGTCCATAAAATGCCACATTGCAACAACTTCCGAATTAAAATAGGAGATAATTAACACAGTGTTAATTATCCTTTAGTTTTCCTCATTCATTTATTCTACAAACTTGAATTAAGCTCACGCCACCACATTTAAAGCACAATGTGCAATGTAATGGCAAGTACAATGATAAATAGGAAAAGGTCATGTTCTCAGTTTCCCATAGGTCAGTACACATCCTCAGTCCTACCCAATTCCCTAGCACCTTTCTTTGTTCAAATTCCAGCTCCAACATTTACTGGTCATGTTGGAATCATGATTTAATCTGTTTCCTCAGCAATAAAATAAGAATAATAGTCCCTACATTATAGAATCTGTTGTGGATCAACTCTAATGATTCAGATAAAACTCTTACCTCAATATCTAGCATATGGCGGGTAATCAACAAAAGTTACCTATCAGCACTGGCGGTGATGGTAGAACTAAAAGTGATGATGGTAATACCAGTAGTAATTTGTACATCCAAATTAATGGCCAGCAGTATGACTGGAGTTGTTGTTGTTCTTGTTGTTTTAACAGTCTCTGACCATCTCACAGCTAAATTAATGCAAAAGTACCCAAAGATAATATATAGTTACTGATAATTAAAATTTAAGGGACCACATATCTCAAAGAGAAATTACATTTAATTCTCTTCCCTACCAAAATAAAATGAGTAAAAATTTTCTCCTGAAGAAAATTGTTTTTGTCTCCCCTCAAAGTTTCAATTAAAAAAAAATATTTGGATAGAAGATGCAAACTAAATACAACAAATGAACTGAATATGACAAAGAAATGTATTGCAGTAGTTTCAGACTCAATTGTGACATTCTAAATGAGCACATCATGGGCGGGGTGAAGAGTTCAAGTTCATATCTAGCCTACACCTACGTTACATTGAGCAGAGGAATGGAAGAATCTCCCATTTTTCAAATACTCCTTCCTTCTCTCTCTTTCCAGCTCTTCCTCTCCAAATGAATTAGAAAATAGCTTACGAATTTAAAAGCAGATATTGCCTCTTCCAGCTTATTAGAGTATTCTCTGGTTTTAGAAACCCTTTGAGCTGCCCTGCTTGGTTGCAAAACATAGATAGTACAGCTGGAAAGCTTAGCTGTGACTACTTGAGTTGTATATTAAAGAAAACAATGTTATTTAGTTTCTGAAGAAGATAGCATGGATTTAAAGGAGTTAATCTCACATAAAGCAGGATTCAGGTGGGGAATGAAAATAAAATGTTTACCACTTACACCTACCTGTATTTGGTCTTAACTTCCTCCTGGTACTCAGAAGTAAACCCAGTCATTTGGGAGAATTTCCAGATAATTATCTCTCCTAAAACAATTATGCATCATCAATAGAGCATATAATGCTGTATATCTTTGTAACTCTTTTCCTTATGTGTAAATTGAGGCTGAAAGATGCTGTTGGTGTGAGATACAACATGTTCTAAATACATTAAGAAAATTATATTTTTTCAGAAGTCCTATTGTGACAAATTTCTTCTAATATCTACCCCAAAGCAAAGGAATTAGGTCCTGCCTTGAATGTCTGGCTGCTCCCCTCAGAACCCACAGCTTGGCTGCTTCTCTTTCATGGATTTACAGAAAGCAAATGCAACTGCCCCAATTATCATCAAATAAGTACTGCATTTTTTTAAAATTATGGTAAAATATGCATGACATAAAATTTGCCTTTTTAATCATTTTCAGTGTACAGTTTAATGGCATTAAGTACATTTCCATTGTTATGTAACTGTCACCAGAATTTTTTATCACCCCAAGTTGAAATGCTGTACCCATTAAGTAACTCCCCATTCTCCCTCCCCCAAGCCAGTAACCTCTATTCTATTTTCTGTTTCTATGAGTTTGACTATTTTAGGTACCTCATGCAAATAGAATCATATAATGTCTATACTATTGGGGCTGGCTTATTTCACTTAGCATGTTTTTAAGGTTCACCCATGTTATAGCATGTATGAGAATTTCATGTGTTTTTAAGGCTGAATAATATTCCATTGTATACATACATGACATTTTGTTTATCCATTCATCCATAAATAGACATTTGGGTTGTTTCCACATTTTGGATGTTGTGAATAACGTTGCTATGAACATGTGTGTACAATTAACTGTTCAAGTCTTTGCTGTCAAGTCTTTAGTATACATACCCAAAAGTAGAATTATCAGTGATATGGTAAGTCTATGTTTAATTTTTTAGACACCACCGTACTATTTTCAATAGCAGCTGCACATTTATATTCCCACCAGCAATGCGCAAGGGTTCCAATGTCTCCACATCCTCATCAAGACTTGTTTTCTGTTGTATTTTATAATAATCCTAATTGATGTAAAGAAGTATCTCAATGTGGTTTTGATTTGCATTTTCCTGATGATTAGATGGTGAGCATCACTCTCCTTGTGCTTATATGTCATTTGTGTATCTTCTTTGGAGAAATGCCTTTTTAAATCTTTGGCTCATTTTTTTATTAGATTGTTCACTTTTTTGTTATTGAGTTTTAGGATTTCTCTATATATTCTGGACATTAGCCCCTATGAGATATGTTGGTTTATACACAAAAGTTGTTCATTTTGATGTTTATTTATACATAATTTTTTTTGTTACCTGTGCTTTTTGTGTCATATCCAAGAATCATTGTCAAATCCAATGCTATGAAGTTTTTCTCCTGTTTTCTTCTAAAACATGTAGTTTTAGCTTTATATTCAGGTCTTTGATACATTTTGGGTTAAGTTTTACATGACATAAGGTAAGAGTCTAACTACTAACTTCATTCTTTTGCATGTGGATATTCAGTTTTCTCAAAACCATTTGTTGAAAAGACTCCTTTCTTCCAGTGAATGATCTTGCCACCTTTGTGGAAAATGAAAATCATTTGACCTTATGTGGGAGGGTTTATTTATGGGCTCTCTATTCTATTCCATTGGTTATATCTGTCTTTATAACCAACTGTTTTGATTACTGTAGCATTTGCTTACTGTAAGCTTTAAAATCAGAAAGTTTGGGTCCTCCAACTTTATTCTTTTTCCCCCAACATTGTTTTGGCTATTCAAGATTTCTTGTTCCATATGAATTTAATTGATTTTTTTATTTTTGCAAAAAGGATTATTGAGATTTTGATAAGAATCTATAGATTTCTCTAGGTAGTATTAATATGTTAACAATATTGCCTTCCAATCTATGAACATGGGATGTCTTTCCGTTTATTTATGTCTTCTTCAGTTTCTTTCAACATCCATAATATTTTAGCCAAATATTTCTACAGAGCACTCCCCTGTGCAAGCAGGTTCCAGCTATACAGCTCAGCAGGCTCCCCAGGGTCCCCCAAGTCCTTTCTCTTCTCTCCCCAGGGCTTGATTTCCATGGAGCATCTCACCCTAGAAAGCAAGGAGGGCCATTAGAGGCCAGCACTCTGTGCCTGAGGCTCTATTTGGCTCTGTTATCCCGGCCTCAGCCTCTTTATTTGTCTGTGTGAGTCAGTTTCATAGTAGTTCCTCTAGAACTGAGACTGATACGAAACTGGATCCTACCCTCTCAGCAAGTGGCCAGTTAGCACATGGTACCACTGTCCCCCTTACTGAGAGTAAGCCAAGAGGAGGCTTTGAAGTCTAGCTATCGACTGTGAGGGTTTCACAGGCTCCTAAGGCCCTAACATAAGAGTTGGGCTCCCCAGTCTACCACTGACTTACTATCACCTATCTACTGGTATACTTTGTGTAGCAGATTGAATGATGACTGGCAAAAAAAAAAAAAATCCTAATTCCCAGAGCCTGTGAATGTTCTTTTGTTGATGGAATTAAGAACCTCAAGATGGGATCATCCTGGACTATCTAGGTGGATCCTACCTCCTATGACAAGTGTCCTCATAAGAGACATTCAGAGAAGACACATATAAAGAAGAGGAGAAGGCCATGTGAAGAAGGGAGAGAATGGAGTGAGGAGCCACAAGCTTAGGAAGCTGGAAGAAGCAAAGAATGAAATCTCCCCTAGAGCCTTTAAAGGGAGCACAGCCCAGTCAACACCTTGACTTTGGACTTCTGGCCTCAAAAATGTGAGAGAATACATTTCATTTTCTTTAAACCACTAGGTTTGTGGTAATTTGTTACAGCTTTACAGGAAAGTAGTATACCTAGGTTTCTTTGTTGCAAAATCTATATATATAAAAGCCTAAGTGACCAAATGACCGGTCGACTGGTCGCTATGACACACACTGACCACCAGAGGGCAGACACTCAACACAGGAGCTGCCCCCTGGTGGTCAGTGCACTCCCACAGTGGGAGCACTGCGCAGCTGACCAATGGGCTCCAGACTCAGAGCTCACATCTGGCAAGCGCCTCTGTGCGAGTCTCTCTCAATTGGGACTGACTAGGCGGGAGCCATTGCAGGTGCAGCGGGGCGAGATGAGTGGGAGCGGCAGGCAGAAGCAGCAGGCGGCATTGGACTGCCGGTTTTGGCCCAATCCCCACAGGGCACGCCAAGGTACCCCCCCAGTGCATGAATCCGTGCACAAGGCCTCTAGTAAGAATATAACAGCACCAACCTCATAGAGTTGTTGCTATGATTAAATGAACTAATTTATAGAAAGCACAGAGCAGAGGGCCTAACACAGCAAGCTCTCCATTCAGTGTTGACTATTATTATTTACTGCTGTGGAAGCCCTGATTTGCATTACAAATGGATGGAGGAGGCAACGCTTTACCTAAATCATACAAGAAGCAGAGGTTCAAGAGAATAATTGTTTTTGCATGAGACACCTCTCATTTTTTTACAGTGAAAACTGCATCATTTTTTTTTCTCAACCAATGCCCATGGATATAGGGAAAGTATTTCAAAGAACACATTCTAAACTCCTGTGGGTCTATGTGTTGGAGTTGGTGGAGAAAAGCTATGTATGTAATTAACACATTAAACCATCTTTATGGGCCACCAGTTATATAAAGCAAGAATACTTTGCATCTGTATATATGATCATTTTTCTGGATAGTTCATAGTTTTCATCAGATTTTCAAAGACTGTCTGCAACTCAAAGGAAGTTAAAAATCACTTAGAGAAAATGATACTGACAATCTTGAATGAAAATATTAAGACCAGGTTCAAAATATAAACCAGGCAAGGAACACATTCAGCTGGGGGGCCCTCTGTGGCTCAAAAAGTATTTGATGGAGCTTTGCCCATGACCTAATTCCAGCAATAAAAGGAGATGAGTCAGGATTTGGGTGAGGGATTTGGGAGATGATGTAAGCAAGTGGCTTTGAGACTTGAGCAATCTCCTGAATAGGCCTGGTATGTGTAAGGTAACAGAATGTGGATATTAAGCATACCCAATAGAAAGGCCTAGCAATAAATTCTTTTAAAATCATTTGGAAAATTCAATGCTGGTGAAGTTTCTTTGTAAAACCCTAAGACCAATGGCAAGAATAATAATAAATAGCTGTCATTGTGACCCCTCTCATTCATCACCAGAGAAACTAATGTGAAAAATGGTGAACATTTTTCCTTTATTTAAAAGGTAATTACTGAGTAAGTACTGCATATTACAGGCTTGTGTCAACCAAAAATTTATATGTTGAAGCTCTAACCCTTCAACAGTGTAACTATATTTTGACACTAGAGGCCCGGTGCACAAAAATTTGTGCACTCAGGGGGGTCCCTCAGCCCGGCCAATGCCCTCTTGCAGTCTGGGACCCCTCGGAGGATGTCCACCTGCTGGCTTAGGCCTGCTCCCTGGGGGATCGGGCCCAAGCTGGCAGTCAGACATCCCTCTGGCAGCCCGGCAGCCCTCGGGGGATGTCCACTTACCAGCGGCAGCAGACCTAAGCTGCAGTAGGATATCTTTAGTGCTGCTGAGGAGGCGGGAGAGGCTCCCACCACTACCGCTGTACTGGCGGCCATCAGCCTGGCTTGTGGCTGAGCAGAGCTCCACCTGTGGGAGCGCACTGACCACCAGGGGACAGCTCCTGCATTGAGCATCTGCCCCCTGATGGTCAGTGTGTGTCATAGTGACCAGTCATTCCCAGTCTTTCTGCTGTAGGGTCAATTTGCATATTACCCTTTTATTATATAGGATAGAGGCCTGGTGCATGGGTGGGG
>NW_005370908.1:1808078-1819066 GCF_000412655.1 Myotis brandtii | reverse complement strand
CTGGTTGCTCCAGCTCCGTGGCTGCCGGCCGCCATCTTGGTTGGGTTAATTTGCATATAGTCGCTCTGATTGCTGGTGGGTGTGGCTTAAGGTGTAGCAAAGGTATGGTCAATTTGCATGTTTCTCTTTTATTAGTGTAGATGAGGCCTTTAAGGAGGTAACTAAGGTTGAATGGGCTCATAAAGTTTGGTCCCTAATCCAAAAGGACTAAAGTCCTCATACTAAAAGAGACAACAGGTGCATTCATACACAGAGAAAAAGCCATGTGAAGATGCAGTGACAAGGCTGCTATCTTCAAGCCAAGAACAGAGACCTCAGAGAAAACCAAACCTGTTGACACCTTGATCTTGGACTTCTAGCCTCCAGAACTGAGAAGTAAATTTCTGTTGTTTAAGCCACCCAACCTATGGAATTTTGCTATGGCAGCCCTAGTGGATGTGTACATTATACACCACCATCTATGCCAGGTGCTGGAGGTACAGAAATAATTAAATCATGGCTTCTCCCCTGAGAAAGCCTCACTGGCTTGAAGTAACACTCTAGGACTCTGCCAGAAACAGAACCCAACCCTTGGTCTCCCCAAGTTACCTAAGTAACTTTGAACTAGGGTGTCAAGTAATTTGAACTTGCCTGGATGGCTGTCTAGTTTATATACATACACAGAGTCACTCCACCAGAAATAGACTAATGTTGACTTACCTAAGACCTCTTTTGTCCTGCTTTATTTTGTTTTCTTTTTTTATTCTGTTCTGCTCCATTTTCAGGGAGACATCAAGTCTCACTCTTTCCCAGAGGGGGAAAAAAAATCATCCTTGGCTTTTGGCAACTGCCATTTATTTCACAATCTCATCAAAGCCAACCAGTTCATTCTCAGAACTATTCACCCATTGAGTCTGGCATGATTACCTACATTCACAGTTAAGAACTTTGCGAGGAGGCAATTATGTAAAATGCTTGGATTAGAAGAAGGTGTGAGATGATTGTTCAGAAAGCCAACCAGAGCATTCAAGCATTTTGAGATTATTACACTAACTTTTGCATAAATTGGTGCTCCAGGGTGGAATTTGTATTGTCACTGGTTTGAAAGCAGTGCGTTTACTTTTTCATAGGAAATAATCTGTTATCCCCATTGGTTTTGCATGAATTTCCCTTGTTACAGGACACAGTGATGGTGTGCTGGTCAATGTGACTCAAAAATGTTAAAGCCAGACCTTCACTGCTCATTCTTTCTATTACCTATTTGTTTGATTTTGTGGTAGGGGGTAAGAAGGAGGGTGGAAATAGTTTCTTACCATTACTCTGGTTTTCCCTCTCCAAAATGAAAATAATATTCATAACCTCAATCCCACAGGAAAAAAAATTTCAGGGAAGTAGTTATACCATGAAATATTTTATAAATGTTAAATTATACTTCAGTATCCCATAATGCAACTTGACATGTCCACCTTTCTTCCCTTAAAAAGACCAATTCACCTCTTTTAATATGCTGACTATGCTTAACAGTGATTAAATTTACAATTAAAAACTCAGAACCTGAATTATCTTACTTGAAAAGAAGAACAATTTGCTGACCTTCCTTAGAGGAATAGCTATTAAACTCAAGAATAAGTTCAAGAGATTCTACTTCTCTGGAAAACTTTAAAAGCCCACAAATTATCATGTATCTCAATGATTTTGCTGCAATCCTGCCCAAGGTCAAAGAGTCACATCCTTCTCAGAATCAACCCTATCATTTGATTGCAGATCTTCATTAACTAACGGTCCTGAGTTTTACCCAAGAGCTGAGTATCTCTATTAGACAAGCTTTTAAACCTGCCCACATTTCAATGACCTGGCCTAAACTCAAAAGAATTATTTTATCTAGACACCGTGTTGTTTGAGCAGTTTTTCAAGTATGGGAAAAATTTGCTTTATGTTTAATGCCTGGGGCTATTGACCTTGGCTTCGAGGATAATGTTGAAAGTAGCTTTTCATGATTAGACTGGAACTTGAGCAAATCGTAGATTTATTGGCAATTCATAGGTGAATCTAACCGTGGGGAGAAGTGTTTGTATTCATAAAATAGCACTCCAGGAGAAAAATGGCAGGAATTTTAGATGTCGAGACATTAGTTAAAAGGTGCAGTGCTTGCCCAGCACCATGGGGCTCAGTGTGAGCAGATGGCGCCATGCCATTGTCTGAGTGACAGTGCAGAAGGGATGATGACCAAGGGGCTCGCAGTTCGCTCGGGAGTTTCCTCCCACAACCTGCAGCTGAAATGGGGCCACGCTGCCTCCATAGCGCACAAGCCGCCTCTCCTGTAGCTTACATTTGCCTTCAAAACAGCATTCTCTGCTTTTAAACCTCTTGACGCAGGTGTGATTCGTGTTACTAGTAGCATGACTGTAGCTCTTCCTGTAGATGCCTTCTCTCCATGGGATACTGGAACACTCATATTAACTCCTGACTTAAAATGCCTCACCTGATTTTCAGGTATCCTTTAAATATATATATATATTCAGAGAGGAAGGGAGAGGGAGAGAGAGATAGAAACATCAATGATGAAAGAGAATCATTGATCAGCTGCCTCCTACATGCCCCACACTGAGGATCAATCCCACAACCTAGGCATGTGCCCTGACCGGGAATCAAGCCATGACCTCCTGGTTTATAGGTTGATGCTCAACCACCGAGCCACACCAGTGAATTGTGAATTAAAAAGCAAGGTCCTGGGACTCAGAGACATGGATACAAATCCTTGTGCTGTCTCTTGGTTGTATGATCTTGGACAAACCATCTACTTTCCAGAGCCCCAGTTGCAAATGTGAATGAATACACAGTCTGGCTGTGGCACAAATTAAAAAGTAAAATAATGGTTGTGAAAGCACCCAGTTTAGTATGAAGTAAGTACTCTAATTTCTTTTCCTTCTATTAGAGAACAGTTGCTCACCTAACCCCAATAAGAAGTGGCTTATTTTCCCTGTATCTGCTTGTGAAAATGAAATGTTTTTGGCAAATAACCCTTCACTTAAAAGATCTATTCTGAGACAGGAAAATATGGCTCACAAACTATACTCACAATGCTTAACTCAAGTAGCTGGATATAATTTTAGAAGAAGACTAGAGTGGAATGCATATCAATATGAAGGCCCTGTGGTACTATTTCTGCCATGAGGTTTTTTGTTTTTTTTTCATAATGTAAGCCAGGCTTCTGAAATGCAATTCCCAGAGCAAGAGAGAGGTGCCAAAGCAATCACATTTATGGTAAATCCAGAAGAGGAAGATCTCTGTGGGTATCATTTCAAGGAAAGGTCTCTGTCAACAGTCATTGGGCACCAATGGAATGGAGCAATTAGAGATGGAATGGACCTGTTCAAGCAAACATGGCATGGGGGCCATGAGGCAGAATCTTAAAAAGTGAAACATCCTGTAAGGATAATGAAAGCCTTGCCAGTGCTTTGTATTTATATACCGCTTTTAATTTCTAAAAGCAGTTGAAAAAAATGTTAAGTCTCAAATGAGTTAGGCCAGGACTTATCTATAACTAGAGGCATGAAATTCATGCATGGGTAGGGTCCCCAGGCCTGGCCGGTGATCAGGGCCATTCGGGGCCTTCCAGCTGCCAGCCGGGGCCTCCCTTCCCCCGGCTGCCAGCTGCCAGGGTTGGGGGGGGGGGGGCCTTCCTTCATTCCGCGTCACCCCCTGGTGGTCAGCTCACGTCATAGCAAGTGATCGAACTCCTGGTCTCCCTGTCCAACTCCTGAGGGGACACTTTGCATATTAGCCTTTTATTATATAGGATTTTCTCCTCAAGTCTCCCCATCCCAAAAATGTTGGTTCTTTTTCCATTCTACTTTTCCCCTGTATTTGTCTTTTCCATCACTATCAAGCTTCTAGAAAGAGAAGCTTCCATTCGTGTATTCTAACGCTCACCTCCCAGTTGTCCTCAGTCCACTTAGCCTCTGTCTTCTGCCTTCATTCACCACACCGCAGACATTGTCCTTGAAAAGGCCACTGATAACTTCCTAGCTGCCAGCCCCTCCAACTTGACCACTCTTTGGAATTTGACACTGTTGACCCCTCACACACTATCTGAACCTCTTCTCTCCAGCTTCTTTCTCATTCCCCTCTTACTTTCCCTTTCTTTTTCCTAGCTCCTTTCTTTGTCCACTCCCCAAAGAAAGCATTCCTCAGGATTCGAATCAATCTTCCTCATACTCTTTGCTTGTGTGATATCACATCTTCCTCTGACTTCGGTTATTACTCAGATGTGGTCACATCAATCGGAGTCTTGTCAGGAGATAGAAATCACATCAGAGAAATTTTAATGTAAAGAAAATTGTTAACTAAGAAAAGGATTTTTAAAAGACTCTGAAGAGTACAGAGGCAACCACTTCAGAAAGCAGGAACCACCATTAGGGATGAGAGAATGTGAGCAAGACAGGAGCTCAGAAACTTAAAGGGCTTTCCCTCCCTTCTCCCACCAAGGTGAGGTTCAGGCCTCATTTCATATTGTGTGATACATTGTTAAGGCAGCCTAGCAAACAAATATATGCACGTGCAAAAGAATGAGGTTGGAACTTTACCTTATAACATCTACAAATTTTAATTCAAAAAGGTCCGAAGTCCTAGACATTACAAAATTCTTAGAATAAAACATAGGGAAAATCTTCATGACATTGGATTTTGTAATGGTTTCTTACATATGGCAGCAAAAACAGGCAACAAAAGAAAAAAACATAAATTGAACTTGATTAAAATAAAAATTTTTGTGTTTCAAGACACTGTAAAACAGAATGGAAAGGCAACCTACAAAATAGGAGAAAATATTTGCAACTATATATCTGATAAGGGATTAATACCAGAATATATGAAGAACTCCTACAATTCAACAACAGCACAAAACAAACACCCAAATTCAAAAAATGGGCAAAGAACTTGAAAAAAATTTTCCCATAGAAGACATACAAATACTCAGTAAACACACGAAAAGATATTCAATGGCATTAGTCATTAGAGAAATGTAAATCAAAACTATAACGAGATACCAATTCACACCCCCTCACATGGTTATTATAAAAAAACAGAAAACAAGTGTTAGCACGGATGAGAAGAAATTGGAACCAATGTACATTGCTGGTCAGTATATAAAATGGTGCATGTAGCCTCTATGGAAACACTAAGGCGGTTCCTCAAAAGATAAACATAGAATTACCATATCACCCAGCAATTTCATATCTAGGCATTTGAACAAAAGAACTGAAAACAAGTTGTATGCTAATGTTTACAATATCATCATTCACAATAGCCAAAAAGAGGAAACAACTCAAATGACCGTCAATGGATGAATGGAAAACCAAATGTGACTGATAGATGGAAATAGAGATAGATACAGAGATATACATAGAGATACAAATATTACATACAATAAAATTATTATTCAGCCTGAAAAAGGAACAAAGTTCTGATAGATACTACAATATGGATAGACCTTAAAACATTACATTAAGTGAAAAAAGGATGGCACACAAGGTGGACAAACATATCTGGGTACACTTATCTAGATACCTAGAATAAGCAAATTCATAGAGCCGGTAGATTGGAGGTTACCGGGAGTGAGGTAAGTGGGGAAGTTATTGCTTACTGGTTATGGAGTTGCTGTTTTGGGTGATTAAAACATCCTGAAAATAGATAGTGGTGGTGGTTACACAGAATTTTGAATGTACTCAATGTGATTTAATTTTACACTTAAAAATGGTTAAAATGGCAAAATTCACATTACATATATTTTATTGCAATTTATTTAAAAGCCCACGAGGTAATGTTGAAGGTGTGTGAGACTGGAAAGGAGAGGAAAGGAGTGGGACATTTAGGATTGAGGGCCAGCATCAATAGAGTTCGATAGTGGATCAGGGGAGAATATCGGTATACCAGCTGACATCGAAGTTGCCCGACTGAGATCTTGAGTAGCTGCTTATGAGATTATCAAGATTAACAGGTGATCCAGACTGATAAAAAAAGTCTGGAGTTACAGGCCACCGCTTGTTCAGTTGTGGTCTCTCAGTATGTGAAGGTCTTTATGAGACATTTTATAGTTTAATAGAAATGTGATCTATGACATTACCCCATTTACCAATATAATTGCTTCAGCTGAAAAAAAATGAGCAAACAAACAAATAAGTAGTAGCTAACATTTGCTGACCACCTACAGTGTACCAGATAGGGTGCAAACACTTTGTATACATCAGTTTAATCTTCACAACCACCCTTCAAGGCATGATTGTCCTCATTTTATAAACCCTATGCTGGGCCATTCCAAGTTGAGCCATTCCCTACAAAATGTCTTGCACTGTCCAGTCTCCATATGTAGGTACATTTCGGACCCCTAATGCTGCCATGTCGTTCTGTCATTTCACTCTCCAGACTCAGTTCTGCTCGTCCTCCAGAGCCCCTTCCAAAGTCATCAGTTCTACAAAGTGTTCCAAGCTGACTCGATCAGAACTGATCATTTCATCTTCAGTTCTCACCTAGCACTTAGCACTTAGTAAGCTAAGAAAATGCCTCCCGAGTGGTGTCTCCCCACTAGGACTCCGGGCTCCTTAAGAGCTGAAGCGCTTTTTCCTTGTCTTTGAAGCTCCATCCGTACATCTCAAAGTGCCTTTTGTTCAGGAGCACTCCTTAAGTGTGGACTTCTTATCAATGGACAAACTGAGCTTTGAAAGGGAGTGCATGGCTCAGATTATAGGGAAACTCACTGGTGCCTGGTCCCCACTCAGTTCTCTCTCCCTGCTACACTCACATCTTCTTTCTGTCCAGCTCTGCACATCGATGCGCATTCGGAAATCAACTTCAGTCCATAGAAGGGAAGCATCTTGGTTCCTTTTGCAGCATTAAAACTTCATGGCCAGAAATATTAGGAGCCTCAAACCTTCCTTCCCCTCTCGAATATCCTCTCTGAACCAAAGCTTACACAAAGGAGACCAATTCTTTCTTTTTCACTATCTACCCAGTACCTAGCATAGTGCCTAGGACATAGAAAATACTTAATAAATATTTGTTGAATGTATCATGAACCCACTACTTCTGAGTTAAAAGACCCCAAGGGTTCGGCCTGTGTGGCTCAGTGGTTGAGCAGCAACCCAATGAACAAGGAGGTCGTGGTTCGATTCCCACTAGGGAGCTTGCAGGAGGCAGCCCCTCGATGATTCTCTCTCATCATTGATGCTTCTAATTCTCTCCCTCTCCCTTCCTCTCTCCGAAATCAATAAAGACTTTTTTTTAAAAGACCCCATGGCTATCAGGGAATTAGCAAACAATGCTCTCTCATTTGTTAAACTGAGGCTTGTCTTTCTAACAACCAATTGAATTACTTATCACCTACTAGCTACCTTGACATTTATATCACACTAGAGGCCCAATGCACAAAATTCACGCAAGGGTAGGCCTTCCTTCCCCTGGCTGCTGGCACCGGCTTCCCTCTGGCACCTGGGACCCGGGCTTCCTTCTGGCCCTGGCTTTGTCCGGAAGGACATCTGGAATCACGTCCGGAATGACGTCTGGTCTAATTAGCATATTACTATTTTATTATTATAGATAGCCCTTCTCTTGTACCTCTTTCAGAAAACCTCCTGTGTTGGGGAGAAGAAAAAAAAAACACCCACAGTGACAGTGTTTAAGCTGAGCCTGACTTCTCTTGCATACCTAAGAAATCCTTTGCCCTCTGCCAGGCCTTCTCCTAATCCTCACCAAAGGAGATTATCTCTGTAATCCTGCCACACATCCTGATTCCTTTTCCCCCCATTTGTCTCCCACTTCCCTCCCATTCCTAGTGAAGCACTACCTTACTTCCCAATCATGTTCAGTCTCTCTCAAGAGAGACACAGTTTTAATGATGCCAAGTCCTGATCAAAGAAATAAAGGCTGAAAAGGATCTATCCTGTCACAGATCTAGTCAGCTCTGTGTCTGAGACTGTGTGTGTGTGTGTGTGGTGTGTGTGTGTGTGTGCGTGTGTGTGTGAACTGTTCTCCCTTCAGCCACAGATACCAAACCTGCGTTGAAAAGTACACATCGTTTCTAAATGTTCTGGTCTACATCTTTTTAACACTTTATTCAGGTGAGTAAACATGTATTAGAATCAGTTCTATTGGAATTTTTTCCACCTGTTTATTATGCTGGAGTTGAATTTGTGAGCAAGAGGAGAGGATGTCAGTGTGTGCTGAAGAGTTGGAAAGAAAAAGAAAAGGGAGAGAAGCAAACGAGGAGTGCCTGATATTCATTCATCCGGTGGCCAAGACTGGAGCCTGTGTTGAACGATCAGCATTTCCTCTCTGGCACCACTGGGTTCTGGAATTCACACAGATGTAGACAATTACGCCTTTGAAACTTGGCTTCCAGAGAGGTTTATCCCATTGTCTACACAGGTGCCAATCGAGTGAGAATTTAGAAAATGGGCCTCCTCCATTCCTGCCAAGCCCTTCCGAGTCACAGCATTTAGAAACAGAACACGGCTCCCTGGGAGGCGTCGGAGTGAATCCAGGGGCAGATTTGGCCAAGCTGCTAGTCGGTGTCGCTGGCTCCTGTGTGTCCTTTTCTCCCCCACATCCCTTCTCCAAGACCAGAGCCCCTCCCATGAGTGAGCACCAGGCCAGCCCCCAGAGGGGAGCAGACTTCCTCCCCTGTGGCCAAGCCGCCATAGCCTGTCAATAGCTGCTTTTTCCCAAAATGCTGTTCAGAGCTCCTGGGCGCAAGTGGAGGACACAATCGTGCCCTGAAGATGTCTTTGGCAGCAATGAATGCAGGTTCTCTAAGAAGAGTGTCTGTGAGTTAAATGGCCCAGGAATGAAAAGACCGCCCTGCCAGGGCTCCTGTCAGGCGGCTGCCAGGTTAGGCGGCTGGAGAAACCGACACCTGCACGCAGATAAGGAGATCAAACGGGAGCTTCACAGAGCGGCCAGGCTCCAGACAGAGAGAGCAGCATCAAACTGTTGACCTTCTGGGTGTTTCTATTTCACCAACGAAACTCTGGCTCACCAAGGCATTGCTTTGACAAAAAGCGCATTTTAAGGTTGGATTCCCAAATCCCATGGTAAAGCTCCTCCCTGGTGCTTGTTGGGAGAAGGTGGAGAAAAAGTAAAAGAAGGGAGAGTGAGTCACAGGCACTTGGACACAGCCAAGTCCACTCCCTGTCTCCCAGGATTTCCCATGCTAAGTGGAGGGATGCGATTAGTTTGCAAAGGGTGGGAGGCAAGCATTTTCCCTCATTCAGGGTTCAAATTTGGAGTCTCTGCATTCCAGGGAAATGAATGCAAAGGTACTTGTATGTATTTACTCACAGTTCATTTGTTTTCGGGGAAAGGGTCCATAGCCTTCCTTGGATTCTCAGAGAGGTCTGTAGGCCAAACTAGGTTAAGAACCATTGCCCCTGCCCTAGCCGGTTTGGCTCAGTGGATAGAGCATCAGCCTGCGGACTGAAAGGTCCCGGGTTTGATTCGGGTCCAGGGCACATGCTCAGGTTGCGGGCTTGATCCCCAGGAGGGGGCATGCAGGAGGCAGCCAGTTGATGATTCTCTCTCATCATTGATGTTTCTCTTTCTCCCTCTCCCTTCCTCTCTGAAATCAATAAAAATACATTTAAAAAAAAAAGAACCGTTGCCCCTACATTATTTCACATTCGCTTTTATCAGGGACAGAGACCCAGAAAGTAGAGCTCCACCAGTACACAATGAACCCAAGCTGTGGCCAAATTCCCTGAATAAGGAAAGTGGTACCCACCACACTGACTCCCTCCTGAATGACATCACACCAGCCTCCACTCCTAAAGCAAGTGAGGTGTGAAATAGCCCTCTCCACCACCACCTCATCCAGCATCATTTATTCCTCTCATGTCACCCAGTATATTTCCTTACAACCTTTTCTCCGCCTCACTGCCCCACCCAAGTAGAATAGGCCCAGGGCAGGCATCTTCGGTCGTGGGCACAGTCCTTACCTTCTCTACTCGTTCTGGCCAAAAGAACCTTGACTAAGCTGATCAGCGGAGTACATCCTGTTCCTCTTCCTATTCTTCACAGCATCTAAAGGGATTATTTTAATCCAGGACTATACAAAGGCATAAAAAGGATTCAGCTCTTTGAGCTTATCCATGCCTGCATACCTAAATAACAACTATAAACAATATCTAACTCTGTGACTCCAGGATGTGGTTCTGCTGGGAACAGAACTGGTGAGATCTTCAGGCAGGAAGATTGGACAAAGGGATGTGTCTATGTCCAAACTCTCTGATCCTGTTTCTGCTTTTGACACTTTTCATAGTCCGCCCTTTTCCCACCACTAACAATTCAGTTCCTTCTATCAGTGTCAATATAATAATTGTAAAGAACTATCAGTTATCAGTCTTTTTTTTATTCTGCAACTTGTCACAGGTCAGACTTTACGTAGAGAATCTTTGTCCAGTATAGTATTGCACCAATAATGCTCTTTGCTACTTTGCTAATGCTGTCGGGTGACAGGTTACATTTGTCAGCCAGGTATAGGTATAGACCAAGACCACCCCAGGCAAACTACAATGTCAAGGTCGCCTTGTCCTGCCCAGAACCATACAGTGCTCAGCGATTCACTCTCTTTCACCTCACACTTTACCTGCATCACCTGCCTCATTGGGGATCTCACCCCCAGCTAGGGTGCAAATGGTAGAAGATGCTTTTGAGCAAGAAGATAACAGATTCCTAACTGAATTCCTAACCTCCTGAAGAAGAAATATCTCCCATTTTAGAAAAGTCATGAACTCTACAGTGCTCCCTGTGTTGCATGTCACACATTCTTTTACTGGAGTCAGCCACAGCTTGCTCTTCAACCTTCTCATGTCATTTTACATGTAGACTGGACCATGTTATTTTTACTTCCCTGTTTTCTCCATAAATTGCACCTAAATTTAAAGCATCATTCAATAATCATGAAATCTCTCTCTCTTTCTCTCTCTCACTCTCTCTCTCTCTCTCTCTCTCTCTCTCTC
>NW_005370908.1:1797236-1808068 GCF_000412655.1 Myotis brandtii | reverse complement strand
CACACACACACACACACACACACACACACCAACTGCTGAGTCTGTGCCAGAATTGTCATAGATAACACAGAGCTAGAGGTAAAATAAAAAAGGGCCTCATGCTCACTCCTCCTTCTTTCCACAGATTCGAAACGTGGCAGCCAATCTCTGTGTGGACAGCAAGCATGGAGCCACGGGAACCGAGCTCAGGCTGGACATCTGTGTCAAGGATGGCTCTGAAAGGACATGGTCTCATGAGCAGGTATGCCGGCTCCCAGAAGCCGTGGGATAGGGGCCGAGGCAGGCACAGGGGGACACAGTGGGAAGGAACCTCCGGAGGGGCTGTGTGGGACCTGGGGGAGGCTGTGGTTCTGTAGGTGAGTGAATCATTTCCCTTCTTTGTTTCTGTTCCTCCTCAGAGCAGTTGTGAGATCAATGGAGATCATGTATAAAAATGCGCTTTAAGTCATAGGAAGGATGGAAGAAATGTTGACTGTGGCCCTGTTATATTTCCTTTCCCAGAATATATCGTTTTCAAACCATGAAAGGCCTGTCTGAGGCTGTGGAACTCTTCCAACTAAATTTCATGGTTTTCATGAAAGACTCTTTGTTACTCCACAAGTTTGTATGGCTTTAATCTTATTTCCGCCCTCTGGCTGTTTATGGAAAAGAATATTTTACATACACCTCTGGTTGCTGTAGGAGTTTGTAATCTCACACATGAAAGATACCTTGGAGGCAATAACACCCCATGAAGGATGAGCTTCATGGGCTACGTACAGGCTGTGTGTTGCTTCTGATGGAGAAAACCTTTCAGTGCTGCCCAGTTTGTGAAGTGAGGTGTGACCCCTGGCCCGCTTTGAAGCTTGACAGCCCTCGTGAGGGGCTTTCCTCGCACTGTGTCCCTGTTGTACTGTTTTCATGTTTAACTATGAACTATTTCAAATAGGAAACTATGAAAAACATTATACCCGGCATTTATACACTCATCATGCAGATTTAACAAGTATCTTCAGCTATTTCTATATTTTTTAAAGAATAAAATTTACACCCTAGCCGGTTTAGCTCAGTGGATAGAGCGTTAGCCTGTGGACTAAAGGGTCCCTGGTTTGATTCTAGTCATGGACACATGCCCAGGTTGCAGGCTTGATTCCCAGTGAGGGCTGGGGGTTGGGGGAGGCAGTCAATCAATGATTCTCTCTCATCATTGATGTTTCTATCTCACCCTCTCCCTTCCTCACTGAAATCAATAAAAATATATATTTTTTAAAAAGAATGAAATTTACAAATACAGTTAAAGCCCCTACCCCGCCTTGCTACTCCCTTCTCTCCCTCTGCAAAGGATATATTCCACGTCCCTTCCTCCTCACTGAAATCAATACAAATATATTTTTTAAAAAGAATAAAATTTTACATATACAGTTAAAGCCCTTACCCTGCCTTGCTATTCCCCTCTCTCCCTCTGCAAAAGGATATAGTCCACTTTCAGGATAGTATGTCCTCCCTGTGCTTTCTGCTTCCCAGAATTGTCCATAATGCCTCTCTTAGGCAAACCAAAAAGGAGACAAGCAATTTCCAGTAAAGTATTGCTTGGAATGTAGAACCACCTCCTTAAGACGTAATGAAGCCTTATGCAGTTCCAGATTATGGCGAGATGAATCTGGACACTCAAGAGTCCCCTGCCACCTATATACATTCTAAGCAGATAGTCTTGCCAGGAGCTCTCAGGGCAGTGGCAAAACCAAAGAAAGTAGGTCGGGTTATCCTCCAAGAAAGGGAACTTTGTCACTGAGTGCCTTTGATTGTACAATTGCTTGTGGGTTGGATTAGATGTGTGTGTAGGACCTGGCAGCTGGGACCCATATTGCCAGGATCGGCATTGCTGCTGTCTCCAGCTTATTGGCATCTGCCCTACAACAGGTGTTGTGCCTGGTACTCTCGGTGTGCCATGCACAACTTCATGAAATGGGCCTTTGTGGGAAGAGGCAAATGATGTAGGGGTGGTGAGCACAGATTCTAAAGCCAGTGGACTGGGTTCAGATCTCAGCGCCTCTGTGGTGTGTATCCCCTGAGCAAGTTATTCCGCCTCTCTTGCCTCAGTTTTCTCATCTTTAAACTGGAGGTACTAAGATTTTGTGAGGTTAAATGGGTTATTGCATATAAAGCACTTAGAGGAGAGCTTTTCATGGAGTAAGTGCTCAGTTAATGTTAGCTCTCATTATTATTTGTGAAAAGCAACTACAGTAAAATTACAACCAAGGCTTGAAAGCCAGCTTTCCAGTAATGTTGATCCACACCCTTTGCTCAGAGTTTAGAGGTTCAGGTGTGAGCTTGCTGTGATATGGCACGTGGAGCACACATTTTAAATTTGCTGGCGAAGTTAGTACCTCCATGCAAAATTTCAGCTAACACAATAAAACCTCCTTCTGCTTGTACAGGGCTTTACAGTGGTTCTTTTAAAGCATTGTTTGCACCCTCATCTCATTTAGTTCTTACAATAACCAGGGGAGGTAAGTAGATCAGGGATTTGTATGCCTCTATTACAGCTGAAGTTCAAAGTCTTGCAGTCACTGATGACAGAGCTAAAAATAGAACCAAGGTGTTCTTATTCTTAAACACACACACACACACACACACACACACACACACACACACACACACCACATGTTCCCTGACCGGGAATCGAACCGTGACCTCTTGGTTCATAGGTCGACGCTCAACCACCGAGCCATGCCGGCAGGGGGTGGTCCTTGTACTCTTATCCCACAAGCTCATGATGTTCTAGCAGGATCCTGGGCCATGCAGTCAGGCCCACCTAGATTTCAGCCCGTTTACCCTGGGTGTCCTTGTGAAGTTATTAAACCTTTCTAGGCCATAGTTCCTCCCTCTTTAAGTAGGGACAACAATTCAGCTCCCAACAGGGTTATTATGAGAATAAGTCATGTCTATTATATAACAGTATCTTGCACATCGGTGCAGAGTCAATATACTTTTCTGCCTTCTCCCAGTCCTCACCCCAGAGCGTTTCATGCTGACACCAAATTAGAGCTCTCTCAGGTCCGAGGCAGCTGCCACACACCAAATACTCTTTCTCGTTCACTCAAATCTCTATCCTGCAGCGTGTCACGCTGATCAGCTGGGCTGTGAGGAAGACTGCAGCCCCAGGACTCACTGATGGGAATGGAAGTCAGTAAAAGCTGACTCACCTCCCCCTTTTCCTCTCTCTCTCTCTCTCTCTCTCTCTCTCTCTCTCTCATCTCTGTCTCTCTGTAAGCACCACAAGGAAGCTACCAGGGGTGTGAGATAGCCTTGGCCTGTTACCTCCAAGAAGCAATTCTGACTTCAGCCTGAGCGCCAGAGAGAAGGGTTCAGAGGCCTCCCAGTAAGACTGGTACCTAGAGAGGAAAGGTTATTTTCTAAAAGGAAAAAGAAAAGGGAGCATGCCATAAGGAAAGTCTTTGTCTGAAGGGCCAAATTCCTCTCTGCCACCTCCATTCAGCCCAACCAGGAACCAGACCTAGGCAGCTGGTTGATAGGAGGTACGCATACCTGAATGCCTGAATCAGGAGGAATATTTCTATCCCCTGGAGTGTTCTAGAATGAAATATGTTCTGGACTTCAGATTTTTTATTTGCCCGCTGAAAATAAAGATATAGATAAAACCAACTCTAAGGTATACACTTTAAAAATTGTTCTTTTATTTTCCTCCCCGCTCAGGCAAAACTGTAAACATCTATGGACTGTAATTCAAGAAATAGTCAGCAGAGGGCAGCACTAGACAAGCGGACATAAGAGGAGCTAAAGGGACCAGTTAATAAATCTCTTTAAAAAGATTTCCAGTCTCTGGAGACTGAAAGCAGAGCTACAGGAAGATTAAACAAGGTTGACAGGAGGTTGAAAATAAATCATATTTAAAATATGCACCACGCTATATTGACTTGGAGGTGAAAACATTGCAAGCTGCTTTGTTTTCTAGTAATTAACTGCAAGCTTTATTCAATGACTTATTGGCGTTAGGTCTCATTATTTTACATTTAGATTAAAATCCCTGAATGAGAAAAGAAGTATATCAGGACAGGAAAATTATAGCTATTCTTTTTCATTCAAAAGCATTCATAGAACACAAAAGGGACACTTATGAAAGCTCAAATGATCCTGTATTTTTAAAATAAACACAACAGTTCCATGGGAACTAAAGAAGAGTCTGTTGAAGCACCCATTTTTTAGTTGAGGGGAAAATATGTATTATCACTGTTTCTAAACAGTGAAGATGAGTTTGAACTTTATTCTCCAACACAGATATACATGAATCACAACAACTGTATAAAAGACAACTGGAAAAACACTTACGCAGAAAGGCCCATGAAATATGAACATTCCTATTTAACAGCGCAAATCATTAGTCTTACTAAGACCGGAGGAAACTTCTGAGAGTGAATTCGTTGAAGGGGAAATACTTAAACTTTGAAAGGAGAGAAACTACCCGTTAGAATAGCAGTCCTGGCGTGTTCCTTTTCTTAATTCTTTTTTAAATCACTTTTTATTTTTCAATTATAGTTGACATACAATATCAGGTGTACACCCCAGAGATGACACATTGTATAACTTGCTAAGTGATCATCCGGGTAAATCTCATCCCCATCTGACACCGCACATAGTTATTAGAATGTTATGGACCATATTCCTCATGCTGCACTTTACTTCCCCTTGACTATTCTGTAGCAACCAATTTGCACTTCTTAATCCCTACCTTTCTTGCTCATCACCCCCAAACCCCTGAAAATGTCCTCTGTGTCTGTGAGTCCGTGTCTGTTCTGCTTGTTCGTTTACTTTGTTTTTTAGATTCGATTGTTGATAGATAAGATTGTTGCAGAGCACCAGTGATGACTAATGTGACTTCTGTGAAGGAAGCAAACGTCTGATTCGGTTTTCAGGGCCATCTATTTAGCTGTTTGATATCACTGTGGCATTGTCTGCTGGCTTTCAGTTTCCTTTAGGGACCAAGAAAGAAAACTAAAATTAGACTGTAGGTCTGGAAAGGATACTCCCCAGAGGCCATTATATTATGAGTCCCTGGGAAGAGGGAGGAGGGGAGGGGAAGGGAGGAGGGGTGGGAGAGGGAGGAGGGGTGGGGAGAGAGCCCTGGTGCTGTTTGGCCAGGCAGCTGCTCTGATCGCATTCTGGGGAGGAAGCGCTGACTGCAGTGGAGCAGGCCCTGGTCCTGCTGAGGAAGCAGACAAAAGCTCCCTTTCAAAGACCTGGAGGGGAGATGTGCAAACAGATGAAGCAGGTCCCTGCATGTGGTAAAAGGACAGATTCTGGGACATGGTCTCACTCTCAGAACACATGGATGGGTACACACTGCAGAAAGGGACGTGCGCTATCTCCCATAGCTGCCAACCACACAGCAAAATATCACCCCCTACAGAGAGAAAAACATTTTTAATCTTTCCAAATTAGGTAGCAAAGCTATGGTAGTGTATTTGCAGTACTGTGTCTAGTGAGCTTATTCATGCAATACAATGCAGACGCAGGCAACATTACTCACACCACATTAATGTTAAAGCAAAGATGTAGGAGTTATGTGTCATTCTGAATCTACATTTAAAAGTGTCACTTAAGAGAAGAAAGTAGAGCCCTAGCCTGTGTGGCTCAGTTGGTTGGGGCGTCATCCCGTGTACTAGAAGGTCACAGGTTTGATTCTGGTCAGGGCACATACCTGGGTTTTGGATTCAACCTCCGGAGTGGGTACAGGAGGCAACCAAGCCATGTGTCTCACTCACATTAATGTTTTGCGCTCTCTCCCTCCCTCTCTAAGAAAAAGTAGTGAAAGTAATATCAATTTCCTCTAAAATTGAGGGATGGAGGTTTAAAAAACTCATGAGTTATTTTCTGGGAAATCTAAATTCTTCTGTCTGTAAGAAACAGCCCAAGGGAAGAAGACAAACTATGAATGTCACAGTAACATCACCCAAGGCAAACAGTGGCAATGCTTTCATCATGTCTGCTTGTTTCTGCCTTGACAAGAGTGCACACAGAAAAGTGTGCCTAATGAGTGAAACACTCAATGCCTGATTGCTTTGACATGGCCATTAGGGTAAGATAAATGGCAATAGAATGCATTTCAAAAACATAAGCGAAAACATTTTTAGCTAATGGGAGAGGCAACAGAGTAAGACGATGAATACAATCTGAAGCTATATCACATGGGGTGCGGGAAAGCAATCACCAGGTAATAATAATAATAATACATAAAACACTGAAGACTGCAGGCTAATAATCAGTCTACAAATCTAGTGACTGTTGCACTATAATAATAAATCTGGAAACAAGAAATAAAAGTCACCTAATGATGCCCTGAAATATAATTGTGACAATACATGAATAAATCTGTCCAAGAGACACTCCTGTGTAAGTGTGCCCTAACACAGATTCTTTTGGGCCTAACAGATTCGTTTATTAAAAAGTAAGACAAGCAAAACACAAGAAAGAATAAGTAAGAAATACTGTTATAAAGCCATTTGACCCCTGCAGGCCTGATTTTCCTCAACTGCATCATAAGAGGCTGTTCTAAGTCATGATTATGGTCCCTTTTGGCTTCGGCCTTCTGAGAGTACAGCAGGTCCTCCAATCATGCTGTATTGTTCAACATGGTTTCGTTATAACATTGATGAGTTGCCATAGGAACTTAACTCTTGTTTATATCAATTAGCCTATGCTAAAACTGGTTTCGTTATATATTGTTTCACTTAAAGTCACAGAACCTACCGATGATGTTAAGTGAGGACTGACTGTTTAAACAGCAAAAAGAGATACAGAGACAAAGAGGCAGAAAGACATCAACAGAGAGGGAAATGGATTAACCAGTGAAAACCACTGGTTCCTGCATTGCTTGGTCTGTTTATGGTACCAAGGAAATTTACATTTAAATAAAATATTTAATCAATGCCAATGGCAGGCTTAGAGGTCGGGAAATAATAGATTACTGAGCCTAGACTCATTGAAGTTGAAAGTTCAACAAATAATAATATGGTTGATATTATAATTAGACCCAAAAAGAACAAATTCTTTTGATGGACCAAAAAGATTGATTCATTCATCTTCAAGCTATTCCAATATACTTTTTGTTAATATAATGAGTGCAAATTTTTATTTATTTGGTAGAAATTGTATTGAACATTGATTATGTGTCATGAGTTGTTCTGGGTGCTGGAAACATGAAGATAAAAAAGGTATGATTCCTGCCATTTAAGATCTCACTGTCTGGCGGGAGATACAGAAACATAAATGGACAAACATGATGAAATAACGTAAGGATGGCAAGGAGTAAGGAGCTCAAACAGGAAGGCTGCTTGGAGGAGTGGACAGCTGAACTGACATTGGCCTTCCAACCAGCGGAACTCTCATTAACAAAGTCACAGGAGGGAAAATATAGCCTGATTGATGCAAGGGACTGTAAATGTTTTATTGTTGCTGGGAGGTAAACGAAGGGAAGAGATGCAGCTCTAAAAAAAATGGCAAAGGGCAGATTGCGGAGAGTTCTTTCCATGTTGAAGAGTTTGAACTTTAGAGGTTATATGCAAATATTGTGGGATTTTAGGTTGAGAGGTAGCATGGCCAAATAGGCATTTCAAACAGCCTTCTCTGGAGGCTGAAGAAGACAAATAGGAAGGAATTTCAAAAGGAAAGTGGGGGTGAAACTAATTAGGTCATTTTAGTAGTCCAGGGCAATGGTAGTGGAGATAGAAAGGAAGAGATACTTCCAGCAATATTTGGAAGACAAAAAATGGCCAGACTTGTTCATTGATTAGATGAATAGGGTGAGTAAGACAAAAGAGACAGGCTGACAAGTTGGATGATCTGATCACCAACTAAAACAAAATATAGGAATAGAAACAGGCTTAGAAGGGATGAAAATCAATTAAATTTAGGATGTGTTGAATTTGAGATGTCCATGTAGGAAAATCCTACGTGGAGTTGGACTAACACATATCATTATCAGCACATTGTCAAGAGTTGAGTTGAGTATATTTAAGACCAACAAGAAAGGTGCAAAGACAGAGGGTCTAAGGGAGAACCCAGAGCAACATCTCTGTTGAAGAGACGCATAAAAGAGGACATGGGCAAGATGGAGTTATAGGATAACAAAGCCCAGAATTTCAAAGCCAAGGGAGTTGTGAATCCTGGGTTGAAGGGAGTGATCAAAATCAGAAACGCTCTCCTGGGCAGTGTAGCTAGAGCACTGGCCCTCACACCAAAGGGTATTGGGTTCAATTCCAAGTCAAAGGCACATACCTAGGTTACAGATTTGATCCCTGGCCCTGGTTGGGGCTCGTGCGGGAGGCAACCAATCGATGTGTCTCTCTCACATTGATGTTTCTCTCTCTCTCTCTCCCCCCCCCCCCCCCCCCCCCGACCCAACCACCAAAAAAAAAAAAAAAACAATGGAAAAATATTGTTGGGTGAGGATTTTAAAAAAATCAGAATTACTGAATAAACATTTTTTTTGAGAAGTCATTCTTCTGCACAGAAGTTAAATGAATCTAAAAGTGCCTCAGTCCACAATCATATTTAAACAAACAAACAAGAAAAAAACTCAAGGGAAAGAGATCACACAATTCTTCTTTATCAATCAATTTCAAATGACTCACCTAAAATCTCTTGTCCTTCTATTCAGAATATGCCCGTTCAGGTCCTGTCTTGTGGGGAAACAAAATATAGTCACTTGCCGTTACTCAGTAAACTTCCATATGTTTGATTTAGATCATTTCTGATAACTCACCCAAGTTCTTTCAAGTTTCTGCAGTTTATCCACCATTTAACTGTTTTTGTTAGCCATCCCCAGAATTTTTCCAGATTCTCTATATTTTCTTTCCTGGATAGCACTTTAAAACTGAAATATACTAAGAGCCTGGTCAGTAGAGGCACTAAGTGTGTTATCTATATACTAGTGTCCTGGTGCATGGATTCATGCACACTGAAAATTAATTAGAAGAAATATTTTAATATTGCTATTCGTCCTTTCTCTATAATAGAAGTGTCAACCAAATTCATGAGCAACAATGACAGATCAAAACACATGCATGCAATTGGCGCCAGTGAGAGCTTTATATGTATCATGCATGTACGAGTCAACTTAGCCTTTTATAGATATAGAATAAACTTGCTTAATTAAACCTGCTCTCCGATTGAGCTAAACTTTTCTCAGCCCAGTGAAGCTCCCCAACTTCTATTTTCCAGCTAATGAAAAGAAAATAGGATTCTACCGAGTCTCCTATCTACCTACTTCAGGACTTCTGTGAGGATCAAATGAGATGAAGCACAGGAAAACACTTCACAAACATCTGGTTACATTGTAAAATGTTTGCACCTGGCTATAAAGCAAGTTGGGTTCCTGGGCTGAAGAACTCCAAGGAGACTAGTCGCTAGGGAGAGGAAACAGGGTGTTGCTACATGATGTCATTACCCGGAGCCCACAGCGACTGTTTCCAGGCTGGGCTGAACTCTGGGCTACATTTTGCACCATGGGGTCTTGGCAGTGTTGGCTGAGGCTTGGTGGGGTGTCGCTCCAGAGTGGTGGTGGTGGGGCCTGTGTCCCACTTGGGGGAAGCTGAGTGTTGGTTTGTGGGCGCCAGGCCTGTGATACAGTTTATTTTTAAACGGCCAGTGTGCATCATGGCAACTCCTGCATTGAGCATCTGCCCCATGGGGATCAGTGCATGTCAGAGCTATCGGTTGGACAGACGGACACTTAGCCTTTTATATATATAGATAGTTGAGCATCGTGCTTGCTTTATATCAACAGGGGGTCCTTGACACCTCTTTCTTTTGCAATTCACAGTTTGGCTTTACACTGCAAGATCTAAGATAAGAATTTTATATACTTACTAAAATTTTAGATTTGGAAGAAATAGGACTCATCTAGTCTATTTTCCCACTTAAGGATTTTTCCTACTACACCTCTCCTACTCTTGTTTTTTCTCCAAGTCAAACTCAAGAAAATATTCTTTTCCTACAGAAATGTGGTGGGTGTTTAAAATTTTTAATACATTATACAATTAATTTAGTGCATCATTAGAAGCATTCTTAAAATAATGGAATGGCATGGATAGGATAGAATAGACTAGGATAGGATGAGGTCAGATGGAATATCAGAGTCTATTAAATCCAGTAAAGCGCTCTGATTGGCTGGTGGGCATGGCTTAAGGCATAGCGAAGGTACGGTCAATTTGCATGTTTGTCTTTTATTAGTGTAGATGTGCTTAATTAGACCTGCTTTCTGATTTAGCTCAACTTTTTCCAGCCCAGTGAAGCACCCCAACTTCTCTTTCAGGTAATTGTCAGCAACACACAGTAAATATCAACATGAAGCAGATTATTATTGTAGATCATGCAGGGAGAAAAAAAGGGTAAAATATTTAACTATATTCTGTATTTGACTATGTTCTGTACAATGAGAAAACCTGAAGTCATTTTTAAGTTCTACCATTTCTTACTTCTTTTCAGCCGGGTCGTTTCTAAACTTTCTAAATCTCCATTTTCCAGCTAATGAAAAGAAAATAGGATTCTACCAAGTCTCCTATCTACCTACTTCAGGACTTCTGTGAGGATCAAATGAGATGAAGCACAGGAAAACACTTCACAAACATCTGGTTACATTGTAAAATGTTTGCACCTGGCTATAAAGCAAGTTGGGTTCCTGGGCTGAAGAACTCCAAGGAGACTAGTCGCTAGGGAGAGGAAACAGGGTGTTGCTACATGATGTCATTACCCGGAGCCCACAGCGACTGTTTCCAGGCTGGGCTGAACTCTGGGCTACATTTTGCACCATGGGGTCTTGGCAGTGTTGGCTG
>NW_005370908.1:1752153-1796619 GCF_000412655.1 Myotis brandtii | reverse complement strand
CTTGGGTGCCTGGCCAGCCTGGGTGAGCGGCTGATGGCTGTTTGCAGCTGGTCACACCCCCTTCAGGGTGGGGGTCCCCACTGGGGTGCCTGGCCAGCCGGGGTGAGGGGCTGAGGGCTGTTTTCAGGCTGGTGGGCAACTGAAGTTCCCAGCCTCTTTTTTTTTTATTCTGGGATTTATTTACCTTCTATAGCTGTCACTGGAGCTGAGAGCCCACTCCAGCTCTGAGGCCGTTGCCGGCTGAAAGCAGGTATCTGGGTTTGTTTAGCTTCTATAATTGAAACTCTGTTGCCATCACTGGTGCTCTAAGCTCTGAGCCCGCTGGCGGCTGAAAGCAGGTTTCTGGGTTTGTTTAGCTTCTATAATTGCAACATTGTTGCATCTGGAGCTCAGAGCTGGGCTGCAGCAGGCGGGGAACCTTGGCTTCCTCCGTCACTGGAGCAAGCAAGCCTCATGTTTGCTTCAGCTGCGCTATTATCGGCCGCCATCTTGGTTGGCAGTTAATTTGCATATCGCCCTGATTAGCCAATGGGAAGTGTGTCAGAGGTACGGTTAACCATGTTTGTACCATGTTTGTCTATTATTAGATAGGATGGCCAGTGTGCATCATGGCAACTCCTGCATTGAGCATCTGCCCCCTGGGGATAAGTGCATATCAGAGCTACCGGTTGGACAGACGGACACTTAGTCTTTTATATATATAGATAGTTGAGCATCGTGCTTGCTTTATATCAACAGGGGGTCCTTGACACCTCTTTCTTTTGAAATTCACAGTTTGGCTTTACACAGCCAGATCTACTTTCAGTCCTATCATAAGAATTATATATAGTTACTAAAATTTTAGATTTGGAAGAAATAGGACTCATCTAGTTTATTTTCCCACTTAAGGATTTTTCCTACTACACCTCTTCTACTCTTGTTTTTTCTCCAAGTCAAACTCAAGAAAATATCCTTTCCCTACAGAAATGTGGTGGGTCTTTAAAAATTTTAATACATTATACAATTAATTTAGTGCATAATTAGAAGCATTCTTAAAATAATGGAATGGCATGGATAGGATAGAATAGACTAGGATAGGATAAGGTCAGATGGGATATCAGAGTCTATTAAATCCAGTAAAGATAAATATTGTTTCATGAAACTTGTTTTAGTTTGGGGAGGAAAAGTGTGTGCATGAGTGTGTGTGTGTATGTGCGTGTGTGTGTGTGAGTGTGTGTGTGTGCGAGTGCATGCAAGTGTGTGTGCATGAGAGTGTGAGTGTGTGATAAATATTGTTTCATGAAACTTGTTTTAGTTTGGGGTGGGGAAGTGTGTGCATGAGTGTGTTAGTGTATGTGTGTGTGTGAGTGTGTGTGTGTATGCGGGTGCATGCAAGTGTGTGTGGGGGGAGTGTGAGTGTGTGTGTGTGTGCATGTGAGTGTGTGTGAGTGTGCATGGGTGTGTGAGAGTGTGTGTGTGAGTGGAGTGTGAGTGTGCACATGTGTGTGTGAGTGTGTGCGCACATGAGAGTGTATGTGAGCAAGAGTGTGTGTGTGCATGTGAGTGTGTGTCCGTGTGTGTGTTAGTGTGTGAATGTGAGTGTGTGCGAGTGTATGCATGTGCATGCATGTGTGTGTGCATGTGAGCATGTGTGCATGTGTGATTGTGTGTATGTGAGTATGTGTGCATGAGTGTGTAAGTGTGCACGTGTGTGAGTGTATGAGTTTGTGTGTGAGTGAGTGTGAGTGTGAGTGAGTGTGTGTGTGAGTGTGTTTGAACTGTACTTCTTACTTCAAAACATGGCCCTGCATACTCACTCACCACCCCCAGGACATTAATTTGCCTATTCTTTACTTCATCAAGCTTAGCTTTTTCCCTACAGAAATGTGGTGGGTCTTTAAAAATTTTAATACATTATACAATTAATTTAGTGCATCATTAGAAGCATTCTTAAAATAATGGAATGGCATGGATAGGATAGAATAGACTAGGATAGGATAAGGTCAGATGGGATATCAGAGTCTATTAAATCCAGTAAAGATAAATATTGTTTCATGAAACTTGTTTTAGTTTGGGGAGGAAAAGTGTGTGCATGAGTGTGTGTGTGTATGTGCGTGTGTGTGTGTGAGTGTGTGTGTGTGCGAGTGCATGCAAGTGTGTGTGCATGAGAGTGTGAGTGTGTGTGCGTGTGTGTGCATGTGTGTGAGTGTGTGTGAGTGTGCACGGGTGTGTGAGAGTGTGTCTGTGAGTGGAGTGTGAGTGTGTGCATGTGTGTGTGAGTGTGAGCATATGTGTGTGTGCACATGAGAGTGTATGTGAGCAAGAGTTTGTGTCTGTGTGTGCGTGTTAGTGTGTGAATGTGAGTGTGTGTGAGTGTATGCATGTGTGCGCATGTGTGTGTGCATGTGAGCGTGTATGCATGTGTGTGAGTGTGTGTGTATGTGAGTATGTGTGAGTGTGTAAGTATGCGCATGTGTGTAAGTGTGTGAGTGTATGAGTATGTGTGTAAGTGTGAGTGAGTGTGTGTGTGAGTGTGTTTGAACTATACTTCTTACTTCAAAACATGGCCCTGCATACTCACTCACCACCCCCAGGACATTAATTTGCCTATTCTTTACTTCATCAAGCTTAGCTTTCATTTAAATCAACTTTTTTAAAATTGCTAACATCAATCCAGCTCAATTCTACTCCTGTGATGTTTTTTTTCCAGTGAGTCTGCTCATTTAGGCTGACTGTGGCATTTTATCAAACTGAAGAATGTGAAGAGCTTCATTAAGGAGTTTTTCCTCTCCTCCCATCTGCACACCCTCCTCTGTTATTTTTCTAGTACCAAACTGGACATTCCTCATTTGCATTTTTGGTGCCCTCAGTCAAAGGTGCAGCTGTCACTACCACGTACTTTATATTACACTAGAGACCCAGTGCACGAAATTCGTGCATGGGTGGGTGTGTCCCTCAACCTGGCCTGCACCCTCTCCAATCTGGGACATCCCTCTCACAATCCAGGACCGCTGGCTCTTAACCTCTTGCCTGCCTGTGTGCCTGATTGTCCCTAACCACCTCTGCCTGCCAGCCTGATTGCCCATAACTGCTCCACTGCCAGCCTGATTGATGCCTAACTGCTCCCCTGCTGGCCTGATCACCCCCAACTGCCCTCCCCTGCTGCGACCTGCCTCTTCCACGTGAGGCTGCAGAAACATCAGGACCGGCCTCCTCCACACGGTGCAGAGCTGCGGGGACCCCCAGGCCTCACTGCATGGAGCGGCCACTGGGCCTGCCTCCGCTGTGCACGGGGCCATCTTGTGGCAGCCATCTTGTGATGGCTTTTATTATATAGGATGCCTTTTTCCACACCTCTATGATGCCGAGACTTAGTTCTGTCTTGTAAGTCACAAAACAGATCTAAATTGCTCCCCCTGCTCTCGAATGTCTTCAAATGAAACTCACTGCATCTTTTCTGCTGTTGTCACTTCGTTAGCTCTTTACTTTTGGATGGAGGGAAGACATTCGACCTGGTGAGCCGCTGCACACCCGAAAGTTCTGCTTCGACGCGATCTCGCACAGCAGCCCGGTCACTCTCTATGACTGTCACGGCATGAAGGGGAACCAGCTCTGGGGCTACCGGAAGGTAAGAGTCAGCTCACAGCAGGCATTCCCAAACTGCCGGGCTAAAGGTCTTCTCACTCAATGTTTTCTTTTAAAACACACGGATGGAAACTGCTACCCGGACATGTGTACACGTATTTGGTCCACATGCTTGGAGACCACCAGCAAAGATGAGGGGAAAGATAGAGTGTGTTGGGAGTGGCATTTGTTTGTGATGCCTACACAACCAGTTATGACTGAAAAATGGCTTTGAACCTGAACACTAGCACCTCAGGGGAGGGATGAGTCATATCCCAGACAATTCTCAAACAGAAGGGCCACAAACCCACTAAACACATGAACATAGGCATACTTTTTAAGAGCCCTAATTCTCACACATACACACACACACACATGCACACACACAGATGAATGCATCTATTCATTTATTATATATCTCAGGCTCCTTTGCTTGGGAGCTATCTGGGTTATGACAAGTACAATTACACAAATAAGTATACATTCATGTAGATGTAATTGTGGCACCCCTTATACAGAAAGTGATCCATTTGTAATTCGGCCAAAATCCTGCCCAAGTAGAGCAAGGAGAACTTATTTGTGGAATTTAAAAGTTTAAAGAATAATCGAGTTAACATTTAATGATAGGAAAACGTTCAAAACAAATATAAAAATCACATGTTATTGAATTTAAAATAAAGAACAATTAAATTTTTATTTTAAAATATTTTTATTATAAATATTATATAATTCTTTAAAACTCTATGGTTTTTAAGGCAGGACTCAGGTTCCACCTAGCAAATACCTCATAAGCACTATTCTGCTCCTCAAGTTTGTACAACTGCTGGAGGCCCTCACAGCCAGGTAGGAGCTGCCCTCTGTTTGCCTTTTACACTCTGGCCTAATTCAACCTTTCCCTGACTATAAGAAGCATGTCAGACAAGCCCCTTCAATCATGAGCTTTGGCCATCCTGTGGCTGAGGTAACATCTGTATCCCCTGAAATTACAGAAAGTAAAAGGGGAAAACCTGAAGAGAATCGATGTGGGGGGCCCATTGGTTTTGATACCTATTAACTCACCTAATAAGCTCTCTGGTACTTACACTCACAACATTATACCCTCCATAATATCTGGCAGATTATGGTTATGTGTCCAGAACAATATGAAATGCCAGTTGTTATACCCTTCTACAAAACCATTTAAAATCAAAAGCACTAACGAGAATATGGCACCAGATATAATACGGGGAATTACTACAATAGGAGAATCTCACAGTTTCCCTTATGAAAGACATCATACATGATTAATCTTGTCAAACCCTTCTGCTATTCAAAATATCCAGTCTGTGTGTGGTGCATTAAGGAAGTTTTTTGTTTTGTTTTGGTTGTTTTTATGGCTATGGACTGACCTTTAAGATGTTACTTTCTGGGCACATCAGTGAAATACCTGATTCACCATTTGCCTAGCATGCTGGTGGTCCCTAATAAACAGCCCACTTCTCATTACTGTGCATTTATAGCATGAGAGACAGAACACTCAATAACGCGCAGTTAAGCCCAGAAGAGGTGGTTGTTTTCATTAGCGAGCTTACAGGGGCTTACGCATGGATAAGACCAGCTAATACATGTGCACGCGGAGCTCCCAGGGAGAGAAAAATGGCTGCGGTGATTTCAAGAGGTAACTTACAGCTTTATCGCTTTAAACCTTTCCGGGATCCTCGGGGACCGGTGAGAGGAAACCATCAGAAGCAATTGCGCTGTGGCTCTTTTCTCAGATCTTCTTGTAGCTGTTTGCTTTGCATTGCTTAGCAAAAGGTTACACTCGCTGTGTATTTATATAACAAGCAAGGTATTTATACATAATCAGAAACATGCCAGAGGCTCGAAATGGAAAGCTTCTGAAATATCTCATCTTAGTCAATGACTCAGGCCTATTCAAATGTACCTTTTTTGGAAAATTCCTCTTGTCTATTTCAAGGGCTACTCCCAAGGCATTCAGAGAGAAACCATGAAGAGAGAAGTCTCTAGGGTTCTACCTTGTGTGTTTAGATTCATTACTTGGCCCTGGCATTTTCAGATGGATTCGTAATATTATGAGTCAGCTTTGGAGCTGCCCCTTTTTTATTAGCATATTCATGAATTAATAGGATCCCAAAGACCCTACTAGTTGCCTAAAGCAGTGGTTCTCAACCTTCTGGCCCTTTAAATACAGTTCCTCATGTTGTGACCCAACCATAAAATTATTTTCGTTGCGCCCTGACCGGTTTGGCTCAGTGGATGGAGCGTTGGCCTGCGGACTGAGGGGTCCCAGGTTCGATTCCAGCCAAGGGCATGTACCTTGGTTGCAGGCACATACCCAGTGGGGAGTGTGCGGGAGGCAGCTGATCGATGTTTCTCTCTCATCGATGTTTCTAACTCTCTATCCCTCTCCCTTCCTCTCTGTAAAAAAATCAATAAAATATTAAAAAAAATTATTTTCGTTGCTACTTCATAACTGTAATGTTGCTACTGTTATGAATCGTAATGTAAATATCTGATATGCAGGATGGTCTTAGGTGACCCCTGTGAAAGGGTCGTTCGACCACCAAAGGGGTCGGGACCCACAGGTTGAGATCCGCTGTTTAAGGTAATCATTACCTCCAACTGTTAAGGAGGCATTGGGCTAGTGCTTTACAAACGTTCCCTCAAACCTCACAACCTTCTAGGCACTGTCAGGTGTAACTCATGGATACTAGCAGATTTGTGGCAGAGCCAGCATTCAGGTGCAGGTGTGTCTAGCTTTAGAGTCTCTCCTCTTTCCTCTGCTGTACGCTTTTAAGAAATCAGATCAATGATGGGAGAGTTCCCATGCCTGATGGATTCCGCACCACACATAGCAGCCAACCCCATTCTGGACCACATGGAGATTCTTGGAGAAGGAAGGTGGCCAGAAGCTACCTGCCTTGAGTGGGTGAAGGTCATTGTCAGGCCACACTTTCTGACCCATCAGCAACCATCAGCTCTCAGTTGTTCTTGTTTATTCAGGAAGATTTTTTTCCAGCTTTATTGAGATATAATTGACCTAAAACATGGTATGCATTTAAGATGTATACCTTAAATCATGATTTGATATATGTATATACTGCAAAATGATCATCCCCATAAGTTTAGTTAACACATCCATCACCGCACATAGTTACAAATTTGTTCTTCTTGTGATGAGAACTTTAAAGATCTACTCTCTTAGCAACTTTCAGGTATACAGTACAGTATTGTTAACCATAGTCACCATGCTGTACATTATATCATCAGAACTTATTCATCTTATAACTGGGAGTTTGCACACTTTGATCACCTTTACCCATTCCCCTTAGCTTACAGCTTTTTCTAGATGTGGGTCTTTGCTACCACACACACAAAAAGAAGGGGATCCCTATGCTGTGATCTTGCGACTAGGTTCAGTTGCACAATTGTGTCCAACAATAGCAGGTACCCAGGTTAAGAAATCCCATTCTTGGTTTTCTTTTACCACCAGGGGGACCCCTGTTACAAGAACAAGGAATTGTTGAAGTGACCTCAGTAAAAGTAGTTAAATCATCCATCAACGTCCAAAACAAGAAATTGTCTCTCTCTTCTTCAACCCCTACATCTAATTGGTCACTAAGACTTGTCAATACCCTCCCCTGGTCAATATCGGGGAAATCCATCCTCTCTTTGCCAGTTCCACAGCCCCTGCCCTAGTTGTAGCCCTTCACATCTTACCCCTGGATGATTAAAATAGCTACCTAAAGGGTACCCCACTTCCTGTCCTTTCCTCTCTGACCCTTCTTCCATCCTGAAGTCAGAGGGAGTTTCTAACATATCCAGACATTGCATTCTTGTGTTTTACAACTTCACCTGGTTTTCCATTGAATAGAAAATAAAGTGCCTTCACCTCCCAGTTCTTATCCTAACCCTTCACAATCTGGTAAACATAATGATTGCACTTTTTACATTGAAAATAGTGGTGAGGTATATCCCAATATACCAGTACTGTATCACTACAGCAATCTATCCTAAGTAACTCTTATTATGCCTCCTGCAAATTCAGAGCTATAACCCATATCCTTCTCTTTTTAATTAAGCATTATTATTGGGTTTCCCCATATTTATCCCTGTGGCTTATATTGGAGATGGCCCCAAGAAATCTTGATAAGAAGTGGGGAAGAAATATGGGGAAGATATGGGAGTCAACGAAGAATACATTATTAAGGAACTTACCACTGTGAGTACTAGAGCTCAGCCTACTGATGATCTCTGGAAATGATATGAAATACACATCAGAGAGCAAGGGAGTTGGGGTATTTATACACTACTCCACTTGGTCTTTGGTTAGGATTACCCCTGGGTAGGGATGGTTTATTCTCTGCTACCTCTGGGCTACTGCTGTTATAGCCAGAACTATTCTTAAACCCAGAGAAAGCCCTTAGGAAGACACATACATCGGCCACCTGCTGGAATGCACTGAAGTAGTGAGACCTGAAGAGCCATGGGCCAGATACAGGTACTGCATGAAAATCTAGTTGCTCCACAATCCTTGCCAACGCTTGGCATAGTCAATTTCTTTTTCAGTTCCTCTTTTCATTCTGTGGTTGGAGACTGCTATCACATGTTGTTAGCTGTTTTGGATATCATCTTTGTGAAGGATGTGAGCCTTTTGGTCATTTTTAACATTGGTTGTCTGGCTTTTTCTTTTACATATTTTTTGGAGGATACATACATACATGTTCTTTGTTGGATGTATGCATTGGAAATATTTTATTCTGATCGGTGCCTTCCCTTTTCTTTCTTGTGTGGTATCTTGATGAAGAGCTATTCTTTATGATTAGTGCATTTTGTGTCCTGTTTAGGAAATCTTTGCCCACACAACAGTCATGAAGATAGACATTTAAGTTGTCTTTGGAATCTTTATTGTTTGATTTTCAACACTCTGGTATATAATTCCATGAAATAGTTTTATGTGTATGATGTAAGAGGGGATTGATTTTTTTCATATTTATATCCAATTGCTCAATCACCATTTATTATATTTAAAGACCATTTTTCCCCACTACATGGAAGTGGTACCTTTGTCATAAGTCAAGGGGCCTTATATACATGAATCTGTTTATGAATCCTCAAGTTTTTACCATCAACTAAACAGTCTTAGCCATACAGAAAGTAAACTAATAGTAATAAACTAAATCTAATAAGAGGTATATCCAAAAACCCCCAACAACCATCAATTTCAGTGGTGAAATGTTAAAATTTTCCTCCAGAGTCTAGGGATAAAATATGATGTCTGCTATCATCACTTTTATTTATCATTGTACAGGATAGCCTACCTAGAGCAATCAGGAGAGAAAAAGAAAATAAATGTGTAAGAGTTGGAAATGAAGATATTCAACACTCTATTCACAGATGACATAATAGATATATTTAAAAATCCAAAAGATTATACATTTAAACTAGTAAAATTAATAGGTGCATTTAGCATAGTCCTGCAAACAAGATAAATATAAGAAAATCCATTCTATATACTAGCACCAAAAAAATAGAAAATGAAATTCAAAAATGATTTTATTTGACTACCATGGGAAGCATCAAATAACTAGGAATAAATCTCACAACACATGTTCAAGACCTTTACACAGAAAACTATAAAACATCGCTAAGAGAAAATTTTAAAAATACAGAGGAATCCATCAAGGATAATAAGACATCATTGTAAAGATATCAGTTCTCACATGGGTGTTTAGATTTAATGCAAAAAAGAATCACATCCCAGCAAGTTTATTTGTGGAAATTGATCAACTGATTCTGAAATGTATATGGAAATGAAAGGGCCAAGAGAGCCAAGAAAATGTTAAGGAAGAAAAAGAACAGTATTGAACACTATGAAAGCACCAGGTATGGAGACATGTCAAAGTACATTTCTAAAGGCAGCGTGTTATTGGCATAAGGCTAGACTGACTGAGACCTGGGTGTTGGTATTTTTGGAAAGCTCCAAAAATGTTCTAATGGGCAGTCAGAGGGAGAATCATTTTTCTAGCCTTAATTTTTACCTACTTTCTTGACTCCTGTTGGGGTTGGCCCTTCCACTTGTATTCCTATACCATTTTTGTTCCCTTCTGTGTACCTCTCACATTGTATTATGCCTAGTCAGTCTCCCCTTATAGATGTTAACTATATAAGGGCAGAAACTTTTTCTTGTATGTCAATATGGCCTGCCTAATATCTAATATGTAGAGAAGTTCCTAAATAAGCATTCTTTAAATGGCTTAAAGAACCATTGAGTTCAATTGTTGAAATAATCCCCTCCTTCATGAACCCCAAGCTGTGCGGATAACACTTAACACATCTCTGTGTCTCCGAATCATATACACAGCCTCCATACACAGCCTTTGGTATTTTACAAATACCAAAAGTAAAAGACTTGTGTTTTTTTTACTTGCTCTCTGGAGTGTTCTTATAGTTTAACTTCCATAAAAGGGGGATTTAAAATAACATTAAACAAGAAATACAAATAAAAAAGTACCTTTCAGGCTGAGATGATGGCAGTGCAACAATCACATTGGCTTAAAAAGTGAGTGGGTGGAATTTGTGGCATGTGCCTGCATTTGACTGTTTATTGTAGCTTATATATAAGCCAGGGCTTTGGCCTCTCTGCTCATAAAATCCTGCTGGTCTACAAAGATACCAGATGGAAGGCCACAAGGTTGTTATTTTTTAATCATTCTGGTTAGCTATTGATTTAGGATTAAAAATGAGGAAAGTGTACACAAAGAGCATAATTAGAAGGTGTGTAATTCAACTTTGGTTCGGATACATAAAGCCCTGCTACAAAATCCTGGACTATGTGGTCATACTGAGGCAGTCACACTACCCCAGGTCAGCCCACTCATTCCTGGACAGTCTCAAGTATTAGCAAGTTCTTCCCTGGCTTTCGGTACCACACAGATTAAATTTCATCCATCTTGCTCAAGTCAGATCCCAAAGGTTTGAACAATGTTTGCCTGATCTTTACTCTTTACTTCTGATTTAATGGCCCGTTTTCTTGCCACTGCTCTTCATATGGGTCTACCTCAATCAGCCTCTACATTCACTCCTAACATATTCTGATAGTCCCAGAGAGGGGTGATAACCACAGAATGTGTCTCTAGCACCCTTTGTTATGAGCTTGTAGTACACTTTTGTTATGAGCAATGTATTTGTTAATTTAGCTTGAGTCGGTTAATTTTTCTGCCTTAACTTTACATATACTTGGCTTCTTAATGAGGTCTCAGTATAAAAATAACCCACAGTCTTTTTTCTTATTTTGCTGCACAGACACATCTCTGCAGTATTATACCTGTATAGTTCATCTTTTATACTTGTGCGGTTATCCATTTGTTTCTATTAAATTCTTTCTCACCAGATTTCATCTAACCTAGATTTTGATTCTTTGATCCAACTTATGAGCAATTGAACTAGTTTTCGTTTTCATCACAGCATGTAGTCATGCCTTCATCTACGATGTTGATCCCAATGCACAAGAACTGAGCCCTCTAGCATGTGGTAGAGGTGACATTGATCCATTAATGAGCATCATTTGGATGAAGGTCCTCAACCAGATACAAATTCACCTAATAGCAATATCTCATAGCCCACATTTCTCCAGCTTGCCCATAAGAACACAAAAGTGGACTTTTCAAACATCTTACTGAAAACCATCTGCACAATGTCTACATCATACCCATATTTGCAATAGGAGACTTCAGTCATTGTACCCTAAGAAAGTATGATTTTCAATTTGAATGGATGATTCAACCACCTTGTCAAAGAGGAGGGGGAATCGCTGCCAGGAGAGGATATACTCACCCTGGCACTGAAGCTACCTTCTTAATGAGTAGTAGTATCTCCCAATTCTGTTTTCATCTGTAGGTCTAACCTCTCTGAAGTCACTTAGTTGTCACAACCTTTTAACTTTTGCCATTTCTGGGTAACTTGGCAATATCCTTACTGGTTACCGTTTCACCCAACATGATTAACTGCCACTCTCTGGTCCCTCAGAAGAAAAAAGGGCTCCACCACAGACCATCTCTGGTTCTAACATAAGGATAAAAGCTCCCTGAATCGAATGCCTGCCAAGATCTGGACTGACAAACCAAAGAATCTTAGTAATGGGAACTATGAAAAAATTAAATTGGTTTGCTAATTAGAACAATTTCTCCCTACTGAGCAGGTATGGGGTTGGAGCAGTGCCGCTAGTTGGCTCAGGCAAGAGGAGGAATGGAGTAACTCAGAGACCAAGAGCACAGGCTCTGGTTCCTGGGGGAGCTGAGATTTGCATTCTGGTTCTTCCTTGGGTATTACTAAATCTGGGGTCTTGGGAAACTTTCTTACTGTGTGCTTCTGTTTCCTCATTTGAAAATGGAGATAAGAATAGTTTCTACCTTAGAAGATGACTGTAATGGCTAAATAAAATTAAAATGCACCTCTAAAACATGGTACTGAATAAGAATTCATTTAAAGTTAGCTATTACTATTCCATGTGCTCAACAAACTATCTTCTAATTTGATTTTAGCTGTCCAAGTTTACATACAGGAAAAGAGGGCTAGCTAGTCATATTTCTCTACTGTATGTTTCAGTACTATTTTAGCTATAGCTAAATATCCGAATGTAAATGCGATGAGACCAGGGATTTTTCTCTGCTTTTTTTCATGCAGAACTTAAAACAGTGCTTGCGACATAGAAGTACTTAATTAGCATTTGTAGAATGAATAAAGAAATGAACATAGCTCCCATTTGTCCACATTCATTATCTCTTCAGATTGCTTATGTGGTTTAGGTAGATAAAATAAGAAAACCTGGGTAGAACATTTAGCACTGCCAGAGACAGATACATATTCAATAAATAGCAGCTATTATGATGTTTACATGACTCCCACAAGTTCACTGAGGGGAGATAAAAAGCTACGGACAGATAAAAACAAGCTACAGAATAAATGGGTTTTCTCTACTCTGGGGACTTTCAGTCCAGTGGAGAAGCAGACCAAAATAATTCAATAAATTAAGTGTGCAGGACAATATGAAAATACAAAACATTGGGTTTTACCCATGCCAGAGAGGTAAGCAAGGCTTCTCTGGCAAATTAACTTTTCAGTGGAGACATAAAAGATGAGAAGGAATCCTAAGTAAAGAAAGTGATAGAGAAAAAGATCCCAGATACAAGGATCGGCTTGTGCAAAGGCCCTGAGGTAGGCAAGATTTTGGTTTCCTGGAAGAACAGAGAGAAGCCAGTTGAAAGGTATGAGTGTGAGGGAAAATTTGAGCTATACAGCCAGACATCTGGCCAGGGGCAGGACTATACAAGACCTTATAGGCCAGGCTAAGATTTTAGCTGTGCAACCAGGAAGTCTTTGAATGGTCTGAGAGACATTCAGATTATTCTGGCTGCTCTGAGGAGAATTGAGGACACATTCAGGCCCACCATTTGCCTGTAGCCCAGAAGAGCAAGTGACAGGAGCAGGAGGAGAGGATGGAGGTCTGCTGTGGCTGCCACTGCCTCAGCGCACACACCCAGGGGCTCTGTCAGGACATTAAGAAGCATTATTTCTGATTGGCCAAATTAGCCACTGATGCAAGGCCAATTTTCTCCTCCTGTGAGGAATTCTACCTGTCAAAGAAAAAAATGGAAAGGATAGACGGCAAGGCTGCCTTTTCCTTATTATGCCTATCAAGGGGTTATTTGCATTTTCCCAGATGCCCAAAGTAAAAATAGGCAGACAAAACCTACCTAATTTGTCTTTCTTCCAGAACTCACAGGATATTCATATATCAACCTTGTCCTTTTCCACAGCACCAGGCTGTAGGAGGGCATATCTTTTTATTCCTTATCTCATCCCACTTTCCTCCTCTCCACCCCATTCATTTTGCAGATAGAAAACCTAAATCCCTGACCAACTAAGTGACCATCAAAGATTATTGTCAGAGATAAAGCTGGGATTAAAAATGAGTCTCATAATTCCAAACCTTCGTTCTCCCATATTCATATTAGACACAAAAGGCATTGGACCTAATGGGTTGGTTCTCTCTCACAAAAGCATTCTGTTTCAGTGTATGGTACATGGAAATGAGTGGTCAATAGGAATGAGTATTTCAGTTCTTCCCCCTTTCATAGAGGAGCTATCCTGAGGTCCAGTAAACTTACTGGGCTGCTTACTGGGTATCTAAACCTGGATGTTCCAGAAATGTCTCTAACTCATTATACCTCAAACAGAAATCACTATCATTCCCACCCCCATTCCTGTTCCTTTTTCTGCATTTCTTACCTCAAAACTGCTTTTCCTTCCGGCATCCACTGATTCCCTCTACCCTAACCCCCACATCCCATTAATCAGACGGCCCCATATGTCACTTCTCAAATATCTCTCACATCATTTCTTGGACACTTCCAGCTCATCCCCCATTGCTTTTGCTTTTGCCTAAGCTTAAATCCTGATGATTGCTGTAGCCACCAACTGTTCTCTTGGCTAGAGTCCAATGTCTTCCTTCCCGCCTCCATTCTCCTCTCTACCACTAGCACGATCCACCCAAAATAGGGATCCTGTGGCTCTACGCTTTTAAATCCTCCAATAACTACTCCCCAACAGTTGCATGAACAACCAAGGCTTAGCATTGTACCCCATTCTCTTCATGATATCTCTTCATGATATCATAGTCTAGAACTCTCCACCTTGCACCTTGTGCTCAGCCATACCAAATACCCCGCTGGTCCTCCATAGCACATTACCTAGCCCTCCATTAACTCTGACATCATCTCCTACCACTCTTCTTCACTCTTGCCTCCTTGCTGTTTCTCTAACCCACCATAGTGCATTCTTGCTTAGCATTTTTGCACTGGCTGTTCCCTCTGTCTGGAACCCTCTTCCCCCACATATTTGCATGGCTAATCCTTTCACCTTCTTCGAGGCCACCCAAATGTTACCTTCTCAATGAGGTTTACCCTTGCCACCTATTTATTTTTTTTAAATATATTTTTATTGATTTCAGAGAGGAAGGGAGAGGGAGAGGGAGATAGAAACATCAGTGATGAGCCCTAACCGGTTTGGCTCAGTGGATAGAGCATCGGCCTGCGGACTCAAGGGTCCCAGGTTTGATTCCAGTCAGGGGCATGTACCTTGGTTGCGGACATATCCCCAGTAGGGGGTGTGCAAGAGGCAGCTGATCGATGTTTCTCTCTCATCAATGTTTCTAACTCTCTATCCCTCTCCTTTCCTCTCTGTAAAAAACCAATAAAATATATTTTTTTAAAAAAGAAACATCAGTGATGAGAGAGAATCATTGATCGGCTGCCTCTTGCATGCCCCCTAATGGGGATTGAGCCTGAAACCTTGGCATATGCCTTTGACCAGAATCAAACCTGGGACCCTTCAGTCTGCAGGCCAATGCTCTATCCTCTGAGCCAAACTGACTAAGGCACCCTTTCCACATATTTAAATTTGCACACGGGATATATATTTTACCTATTATGCTCATCATTTATTGTCAGTGCCTCAATGTCCCCCCTTTACCCCTCCCTCTAACATGTAAGTTTCAGAAGGCAGGGAATATTTGTCTTCTTAAGTTTATTGGTAAATTTTAACCACCCAAAACAGTACCTGATAAATAGGCTTCAAATGAATTTTTGTTGAATAAATTGAATGCATAGATGTACATGTTATTTCATATTTCTCTTTTCACATGTTTTTCTCTATGTCTGAAATATCCCAATCCATTCTATTTCCCAAAGTCTACAATCTTATTGATATTTTTTTTTACTTCAAACATTTCTTGTTTATCTATTGGTTTCCCCAACTTCTTGGGTCAGGAGAATACATCTTATCTTTCTATGCCTATCTCCTAATACATATCAGAAAATAATAGGCACTTAATAAGTATTTGTTGAACTCAACTGACCTGAATAATGTTGTATTTCAAGAAAAGGACCTAAATGCATAGATCACATACAAATTGACCAAATTACACAGAAGAGCTCATTCTAAAACCGCCAATGACCTTTATTCCATAAGTTCTTTTGCTTAACACAGAAGGTTCTGGTATATCAAGTTGGATAACTGGTTGAGGCAAGTCTTAATGTTTGCAAATTGCATTTTGCCAGGGCTTCAGAAATTGTAATTAGGTCTTGAATAGCTAGTCTCAGACCAGATGGTTAGTACATTCTGATTTTTAGAATTGGGGAATGCTCCTTGGCTAAAAATAAATTAGAGAAGTGGACAATGGAATCACTATTACTTAGTTATTACATGTAGGGTATTGTGCCAGCGAGTTTACATATATTAACTCTTATACTTCCAGCAAACTTGTGAAATAGATATCATGTCTGTATTTTACAGATGAGGAAGCTAAGGTTCAGAGAATTAAATAGCTGTCCAAGGTCACACAGCAAGTAAGAGGCATGACTGGAATTTGACCCAAAGGCCCTGTGGAACAGAATCCCAGCCCTTGACTAGGTTGCTTCCCCTCCCACAGTGTGGGAGTTTTAGTCTCAGACTCATCTTCCTATGCATTACGAACTTACCCACCTGTTATATTGTCTTTGCGTCTGTGGTGTCTGGTTCTTTTATTCATCTGAACACAGTGTGGAATGTTTCCTACAATGTACTCATTCTTTCAAAGTTCAGACCCTATGGAAGTATGAAATGTAATAAAATTTAATGCTGGCCTGCAAATGCCACCAAGTATATCACAGAAGCCAACCAAATCGCAGGCCTGCTTGGAAGAAGTGCCCCTCTCAAATGAGCTCCCTGAAAAATCCCAACCACCCCTTTCACAGCGTGGACTGACTGACCTGCTTTGATTCTGAAGGGCAGGTCTATAAACCTGGACATGAACTTTTTTCATTTCCTGCTCAAGAATTTCCAATTTCTTAGCAAAAACAAAAACAAATAAAAGCAAGGGAGGAAGCAGTCAGGGAAGGTGGAAGGCGTACGGGAGAGGAAGTTTGTTGCAATTACATTTTGAACAGCGAGATATATGCTATGACCATCCCCTGGGACTGAGCAAAGAACAGGCCAGTTTCAAAAGGCTCTTTAAGGAGGATTGTTATGAATGACAGACTTGCCAAAGTACTGAGAAGCCTATTCCAAAGAAAAAAACTGTATTCAGTTTGGTTGCAGCCATCTGTTGTCATGACCGAGGCCATGAAGGGTAGAGGAATAAAAAGCTGTCATAGAGCAAGAGACCATATTCACCAATGATTGCTCAACCCACTGACTTAATTCCAGCCAGGAAAAGCATCAGTAAAGACATTTAATAATCGAAAAGCTTAGCTGAGTAGAAACATAAAGATGACAATTATGTAGCCCCCAAGGTCAAACGTGGATAATGCATGCCATGGGGAAGGCTGAAGATGCTTCCAGAAGCTTGACCTCTAGGACCTACTGGATACTCCACAGACAAGGGTGAGCAGAACTCGCTCTGTAACCAGAGAGCAATCAATCTGTTGGTGCACTGCTTATGCTGATAGTCTCTGTTCTGATGTCCCGTCATTTGTCTCTGTCATGATTGACCTTTGCCATAAAATGGACATCATTCAATTTTATGGCTGGGAGAGGCCTTCGAGATTGATCTTATCCACACCCCTCTCCCCCCATTTTACTGATGAAGTTTCTCAGACATAGATAGATTTAGGGAATTCAACTTTCAGGAGAACATGAAGTGCAATCGCAGAACACACATTCTGGATTTTCCAGGGTAGTGCTGAATTTGCATATCCTTCCTGGTTGGCCCCATGCGTATACCTGTATTTGTCAGAGCATGTGTTCCGTTTGAGATTTGGGAAAAATATGATCACCTTATGGCTCAGAAAATAAGGTTGGAGAAAATAAAATGTTCATAAAATCTAGTTTGGCTTGTGCATCCACGCCGAGGTGCACAAACCAGTAAAAGAAAGAGAATAAAAACAGGTACTTGTTCAAGCTTTCATGGAAATATGTGTTTTGGGGGAGAAACTGCGAACATATGGAGGTCCCCAGTTGAGCTATTGATAAAGGTGACAATAGGAAGAAATACAGATAGTTGGGGGAGGTAGTACTTATACCTGGAATGGAGTGAATTATAATTTAGCAGGTCCATAGAATTAATTTTCATGCATTTTAACAGCTTGAGAATGCTCTGTGAAAAGCAGAACTAAATACATTACCCCCATGCTGCTAATCTGGAAAGAGACTGAGCATGAGAGATGCTGGGAAGGATGAAAGCAAGGGGGTGAAGGACACTGCTGCCCAGGGAGCTAAGTGGTTATCAGAAGGGATAGCCACTTGATGGCAAGGATGGACCCCAAGAGAGAGGGATGTGGGGTGAGCTGCAGGGCACTCCCCTTCCTCCTAGAATCTGCTCCCTCCACTCAGAGTAGGAGACAGTTCCTCAGAGCCTCCCCTGAAGTCAAACAGCAGCCCAGTTGGTGGGGTAGGGGGGGGCGTAGGGTAGTAGGAGTGGGAAGGAGGCCTCAGGAGCGTTCTTTGTGTAAGAAAAGTAAAATCCACAGTAGACTCAGGAACCCCATAAAGAGAACAGAAGAATGAGCCTTTGTATTAGGCACAGCTCTTTCTTTACATTGAAACTAGAAACACGAAAACTAAATTGCAGGCAGCTGCCTTTCTCCTTTCTTATTCTTCCTCCCTTCACACCGTGCCTAACTATGCAAACATCCGGGCCCTAAAAGAACATCAAATATTGGTTGGTGGAGTCTTAACATCCAGGAGCAATCCAGCAATGTTTACACAGGGTTCCTGGGAAACTCTTAGATTCCAAAAGCATTGCAAGTCTAATATTCCCCAGTGAAAGAGCACAGTCAGAGCCTCTGAACATTTCCTGAGGTAAATAAGACAACATTATTTGACCCTCAAATTTAAGCAGTGATTTGGGGAAGCTTTTACATGTTATTGGCATTTTCTTTTTTAGCATAGACATTATAAGAGACAAAAGTTTTATTGCTACTTAAGAAGGGATCCTTTTCTCTTAAATTAACTTCCTCTTTCTACTTGCACAATAAAAGGGGGTGTGTGTTAATAAAGCCAGTCAGATAGTGAGCTTGCTTGCCTCTTATGCTTGCGTGCCCCCCGCTAGTACCTTTCTTTCAGAGGGCTGTTACCTTTATCATGTACTTAGCAACCTTTTTTTTTTTAAAAAAAGTGAACACTGCCTCCTCCGTTTTACAGAAAGCAATGAGAATTGCACCACAGGAATGACACTAAAGGGATTGAGAAGAGATTGAAGTTCAAGTGCTAACAAATTTGAGTTTGTAGGTTGAGATATTGCCTGTGTGTCTCTTATCCCCTTCCCCATGTTCATTTTCTGATTAAGGCAACTGAGCACCTACCTCATTTTGGTTCCTCTTTCTTTTGTAGTTCCCCTTCCAGTTAGAGGCTCAGTACAGGGTAGGAAAAATTCTGACTGTTCTAGTTGTGTGTGTGTGTGTGTTTCTGTTTATAGACAAAATTGTCATTTTTGTATACATGCCTCTCCCCAGATAACTAGGTTATTAACTACTTGATAAGCAACCTCACATGCTTACTATCTTCAAAACCCAAGCAAGAAGCAAAATGTCTACCACAGAGTAAAAAAATGATGGACTGCTTTTTTTAAAAAGTATCACTGAATGAACGAATTCTTTGCTTCTGATTGAACCTGCTTGGAGGCCTTACTTAGTGCAGATGGATCCCAGGAAACCATGTTCCATGTGCAACTCAAGCTGCTTTTGTTTGATTTGGGGAGATAATCTATTTTTTACACCAGGAGTATAGACTGAAATATAAACGGGGATATTTTGCTCCCTCTGTATATTTTGGGTTCTAACCAGTCGCCATATATTATGTCAGTCCTTTCTTTCTGATCTCTCCAGGACAGAACGTTATTCCATCCTGTGAGCAACAGCTGCATGGATTGCAACCCCGCAGAGAAGAAGATTTTCATGGCCAGATGTGACCCCCTGTCTGAGACTCAGCAGTGGATTTTTGAACATATTAATATGACTGTTTTAGAAAAATTTAACCACCATGCCAGCTCCTAGAAGGGAAGAAGAAGGAGTGATGACCTCCAGATTCTAAAAAAAAAACTAAAATTTCTCCAGCACCGGGGTGGAAGGCATCGGGAATACCATTTCCTCGATCTAGGAAGCCTGGTTTAAAGGCCCGTCAATGCCACGTCAAAGTAGGTTGTCCTGGAGAACTTCCTGCATCTGAAGAACTTGGCGGAGAACCTCACCAGCTGCTTCTGAGAACTTGAGACTAGCAGTTCCCTTGCTGGCCAAGGGGGAAGATTATTTAGGGATGTTTCAAAACAACTGCTGAGTTAATAAATCCTAGCATTTCTCAGGTCAAATCCTGCAGTAGTGAGTAGCTATGAATGGATCCTATCATTCGGGTGGGAGGGGGGTGGAAATGGAGTGCATGACTGCTCTGACAACCTGAAGAGCCCGCAGGTGTAGAACTAGCCACGCTGAACGGGTGAGCTGGACTCTTTGGTGCCATTCTCTGACTAAGAATGGGTTAAGCAGGTTTAACCCTTAAAAGTGCTGCAGCTGATTTTAGAGTGCTCATACCATTCTGTTTTCTCGTTGTTGTTTTTTAAATGAAGGTGTGCTCTGTAATGTAAGACTTAAATTACATCATGAAACGGACTGCCAGTGTTTCCATTCTTGCACCGGCCATTTTCCTTTTCGGGCAGAAGTAACTTATTTTTCCTAAAAGTTCATGCTCCATCCGTCAGCTGAAGTTCGAATTCAGTGCCCCTGTATGAATCCACTTTAAAAACAAAATCAGAACACTATGCTACCCGGTTACTCCAAAGAGAATGATTTCACAGAAGCAGCAAAACTATGTAAGGTTTAGGAAAGGGATTTCCTTAGGAAATCGATTTTTACTTTTCTATTCTTTTTAGAATTCTAGAAGTCTGATGTTTGTCCAGTCACAATTTTTATTAAGGAAGGGAATGGAGTGAGGTTGATGTAATTTGTTTAAGGAGATTCTTAAACCCAAATAAATCTACACTCCAAGTGCCGTGTGAAAATGTCTCCATTCACTTCAATTCTGTTTGGTCAGTCCTCGGGACATAGTTTTGTTTGTTTGGTTTTAGATATTTTTTGTTTTATGTCACTGATATTAATGATGTTTTTGTTTTACTTGGACGTGCACCGAAGGAATTTCCATGAATAAAGTGCTTCTGACACTGTTTTCTGTAAATGGGACAATATTTCAGGGGTGAAGAAAGGAATGATTAAAAAGCTAAATGGAGCATTTAATCCTTAAGACAATTTTTTTTTTACTTTTCAATAATAATGGGGGTGGGAAAGGAATATATAGAGAGACCAAGATGGGTCTTTAGAAAAAAATTATGTTTATTTTACATTTCTCAAGTTTTTTCAAGTAGAAAGAAGTGTTTATTTTGCTTTCATTGTTTTCTCTTAATGTGGTTTCCTTGTTAAAATGTATACGTCGTCTTGGATATAGAAGCAGTGAATTTTAGAGTTGGGAAGACTTAGTCCAATCCCTTTGTTTTTATCGATGAATGACACAAGCCCAGAGAGGATGGCCCTCCTTCCTGGCAGGGCAGAGGGGTCTTCTGAGCCTGCTCCAGTGCTTCCTCCTGCTCTGTGTCGCCTCACTCTGCTACCCGAGGCGGTTCTGATTATTCCTCTGATTTAACTCACCATTTCCCATCACTAGATGAAACCTCACACCTCCCTGGGGATGCCTACAAGAGGAGCATTCACACTCAGAAGCTTCACTATATGAAACCTCTTCTTGTAAATGTTCGTGGTTTTGTTCTCTCCTCAAAATCTAATCAAAATGTCCAGTTAAGCTGCCCTGCTAATAGTTGGGGAAGAGCTATTTTGTTATCTTTACTGATTTTTCAAGCATTCTTTTGAAGAACTCTTCTTTTTAAACTGACAGATTTTTTTGAGTAGGTCAAGAGATCTTGAAGGTTTCAAGATGCATAGTAGAGAAAATCAATAGTGAAAAATGAACCTGTGTACTGGGCAATTCAGAGAGTGAGGGAAGCTTTGTCTCAAGTGTTCAGAGAGCAATCTGGTTTTAGAAGTAGAAGTGCCTATAAAAATTCACATTATGTCATTAATCAGTTGACTGCTATTTACACTTCTACGCAAGCGTCAACGTTGGGTCCTGCACCCTGGACAGCTGTGTTAGATGCTCTAATCATGGGAAGCTAGCCATAGCATGTTGGCCACTGTCCTCGGAGAAAGTCTGGATATTGCATCATTTAAATGTAACCTGCAGGATCAACAAAGATTGGTTTCCTGATTATAGATAAACTACCTTTGGGATCTAATCTCAACTTTGAGTCCAAGGGCGTAATGTAAAAATTTAAAACTAACAAAACAAACAAAACAAAAAAAACTTAAGAGAAGCTTGACACAATCAAAGCCAAAATTGAAACTTCAAACTGCCAAAAAATTGTTAAATGTTTGCAAATGGGAACCATCCCAATAGAATAAAATGAAGCCACAAGAAGCTCCCCCTAAGCAGCAGGGCCAGGCTCTGGCAATAAGCACATGTCAGGAGGCATTCCCCATACCACCCAGGGTTGGGACTCTACTTGAAATACCACCATTACCATTCTGAAAAGTAGGAAATTACATATGTCGGTGTATCTATTTGGCCAAGAGGACTGAACAGATTTCAGAAAGATTCTCTTCTCTGGAAAGAACATGATTTAGATGCTGATCAGTACTCAACTGTTCAGAATGAGAGGGAAAATGTCATAAACTTCATCTGACCTCAAAAATTACTACTTCTCCATAAGAGACGGCTTTGTCAGAAGTTAGGAAATAGTTAATTTTTCAAATCCTTGTTGTGTATTTACTGAGAAAAGTCTGTGCTGGAAAACAGTTGTGAACTAATTGTGGGATTTATACTTTGTTCCAAGGCTGGATTAGCACCATGGCAATAACGATGTATTGGTGTCTATGTCTACTACTAGTATTTAGTTCAAAATATTAATGTGATCACATGACTGGTTTTAAATGTATTCATTATATCCGAGGCCTCAGTGAATAATGCCAATTAAAGGATTATTTTGTGAATTAATAACAGAGAGCTTTATAAAATAAATGCATAACATATATTGAAAATGGATTTATAACCAATAAAGGAGAATGTTAGGCCCATCCTATTCTTGATCTTGCAAAACATAAAACCAATGCCAACATTTGACATCATTTCTTTTAGGGGCAATTATATATGGTTGGTTGTTTTTCTTAAAGTAAAAACACCCAAACGGTCAATAAAGGGCATATAAATAACTACTTTGTGCTTCTTGCCATTCCATAAAAAAAGATAACTTCTATTTCGATCCTTTTATAACTATCTACACAAGAATGGCAAAAAAAGGATTTTTTTTTATTGGAAAAACCAGCACTGTTTATGTCAGACCAATCAAAAGAGCCATTGGCACTTTATGAAGGCCACAGTCCAGTCAAGGAAGGCCATATCCACCACTGTATTGACATTCCCTGCCCAGGACCTCACACACCTGAGGACCAGGACAGAACTGATGGCAAGACTTTGATATCCCCCTGCTTTTGACTTCCCATCTGAAGTGTTACAGAATCTTTCCCAGGAGTGGACAGTTCCCCCGGCCTTCAAATGCTGCCGGGTTATATTATTCAGAATTTGGAACCATCCTAATAATATGTGATTCTTGTGAACCTTGATTTATCCCTGGCAAACCGTTTAGGAAGGCTGTAATATGCTTTCATAAAGGGGTGCTGGAGATAAGGCAGTCAGGCCTGGGAGTAAGGCATTTTATATACACCCTGAGACAGAAAACCTCAAAGGGAAAGTATTTTTAAGTGATTCCCTCTGATTCTGGGAGTAAATATAAATGGCAAGAGGTAAATTGTATCTCTACACGTGGGTGCACATAATCCTCTCCATCCAGCTCGTCGACAAGTTCTTCCCTTGCCATCATAACTCTCAGATGACACCACTAACTGTAATTACTCTCCATGTGTGGAACTGTGGCGAGGACGCCGAAGCGTGACAAGTGGCCGGTCTTCCCCACACTGCCGACATTGGAGGATTGCTCTTTGATTAATGTCTGTAGCCTTTGCTTGCAGAACTGGGAGCTGTTTGCAACTCTATTTGGTAGACTTGACATTGGCCTGAAGCTTTTATTCGCAGCCACTCATCTATCCACTTGACGCACCAGGCTGGCGTGTCTGGTACTGTGACTTAGCAGACAGCAACCGGGGCACATGTTTGGCACTTCGCTTCAGAGAGGGAGACCTGGGAGCACTTCTCTGTCCCTCCTGCCTGAAGTTGCCCCCTCCAGCTCACCCCACAATAGCCTGCCAAGGTTCCCGCAATCTGCCACTCTCCACATTTGCTTGTTCCAATAGTGATGTGACCGGCCTCAGTACAGAAAGGCAGGCTACATTTCAGAATGTTGTTGTGGATGATTTGACTCTGTCCTTGTATTCACCTTGGGGAGGATTGTTTATCACTAAGTGACATAGGTCCTGGTTTACCAGGGACACTCCTGCTTTATGCCTGCTGTCCTGCGTAATTACTGATAGTGCCCCCTTTTACTCTTAAAAGTGTCCTAGTTTGTATAGCAAAGTATACGGTGGCTCTATCTGTAATACTAGCCTGTGTACTTCCTGGTTCCGCTAGGGACAGTTCAAACACCCTTTACTTATCAATGCCTGTCGTCTACAAGAAATCAGCTAGTCTCACCCCCGCCCTTCAAACAGGACCAGATAAAACCAGTTATATTTGATCATTGTCTATTGCATTCACATGTTCCTTTACAAGTTGCTTAATGAAACCCTTTTAATAAGAGTTCTTCCACTCATCTTAGTCTTTTTTTTTTCTGAATTAAGACAATTCTAATTTAAATGTTTTCTTAATTTAAAACTTTTTATTTGAAGTCCACTAAGTTATTTTATACTTTTTCAGGCTAAAAAGCAGGAGGTCCTCACTACTAGCCATATTATTAATTCTCAGTGTTATGGTAAGGGATAGAGATAGATGGAGAGAGAGAGAGAGGCGTTCTATCTGACATTGATCATATGACTATTCTTATGAAGAAGTTGGAGGGCTCAGAGTCAAGGGGTTGCCAGGTCAAGGTCATACAACAAGTTAACAGCAGATCCAGAACTAGAATTCAGGCCTTTTGATGCTTAGTTCTCAGCCTTTTCAACTCTCCCCCATACTTCATACCTCAGTAGAGGGTCATGAGTCCACAGCAAAACCAAATATGAGATGTATTGAGTGACTTTAAAATAATGTGAACTATCATTTCTTGGGGGGCTATGTTCTTAACCCCTTAATCATGTTTGCTCTTCTCTGTGCCTGTGTATTTTTGTTGGTTTTCCCACAAGCTTATTAAAGTAAGAATACCAAACTGAATTCAGGATTAGCCCCTCTTAATAAGATTTCCAAGGTACTCTGAAGAAAAGAAGTGATCGACTAAAGCTATTTGCATAGTTCTGTATGAAAAATCCTAAAGCAAATACTGCATGCTTTGTGATTATTAATGGGTTCAGCCCTCAGCAGGGAAAAAACAGCCACCAAGCAAAGATTTTGCACTTACTATGCAATAATGCTCCAAACTGACCTTCTTTCATTGTCCTTATTTCTGTATCCTGTTCTGCCCAGTTCACCTCAGCCATCTGAAACTCTTAAAATGCCCTGATGTGACTTCCCTGGGCGGCAGTTTCTCACTTCTGGGTATCCTGGCAAATATGTAAATAACTAGGCCTTACCTCAAATCTACTAAGTCTGAATTTCTTGATAAGGCTGCTAGACACAGAAAAGTCTACAACTGAAAAGGTAATGAATTGCTTTGTGCTCCACTCTGAATGTCTTACCACTAGTGAACAAGTTACTTCTCTGACAGGGTTGTCTTGCTCACATACAGGGACTGCAAATGTCTGAAGGAAAGGTCAGTTGGAATCCAAAGCTAAACTTAGGTTGAAAGAAACAAACCCAAGAGCATTTTCTTTCAAACATCTTCTAGTTTTTCTTAGGTCATTGGTTATTAAACCTTAGCATTTAAGCACCTGGAGGGATAGTTACAACACAGATGGTTAAAACTCTGGGCCACACACCCCAAGTTTCTGATTCATTCCATCTGGGATGGGGCTCAAAAATTTACATTTCTAGCAAGTTTCTAGGTGATGGTGATCCTGATGGTTTGGTATCCACACTTAGGCTTAGATTAATAGTCTCACCATTTTGAAAATGCCTTTTTAAAGATAGTCTTATTAATGTTGAATGGGTTTAGAAGCCATTTATCATTTTTAAAAGCTACCTATTAGAAAATGATAGCACCCCAACTCACTCAAAATCCAAATGAGTGTAACTCAGTTCAATAAATATTTACAGCCAGAAGAAAGGTCCTCTGTTAAGGCTCTTTAAAGCAGGATCACAGAGCTGGAAGACCAAGAACAGGCAGTATGATGGTCTCATAGTAAATATCTTTTTAATCACTGACATTTCTCAATTAAACTACAGTGAATAGGTCAAGACCCCTACTGTTAAGTGCCTGGCATTGAACGTCACGTTAATAATTTAATTCTTATTGCTCCTTTCTCTGAGCTGTTAGTGAACTCACACTACTTACTGTTGAATAGTACTAAAAATCAAAGGACGGCATAGTATGGTCAAATAATTTATTTACGTAACATTGCTTGTCGGTATCTCAGCCCTCCCAGCCCAAACCATGCTTTATGACTAGCTCTGTCTTGAGAAAAGAAACATTACTTTTTGGTGGCAAATACCTGGCCAACCTCATTTCAAATGCACTGTGAAAATATGATGGAGGTAGGCTCCTCTCATATTTGAAAACTGCTGCAAGTTTAATTAAAAGTCTTTTAAGTGGAACAATATCTCACTATGTTCATTTCAGTTCAGTAACTTCATTAGAACTAGTCACAAAAGTAAAGAAAAGTTTAGTGTTTCTACCATGCAGGAACTGTGGTTCTCTCCAACCATGCTTTATGACTAGCTCTGTCTTGAGAAAAGAAACATTACTTTTTGGTGGCAAATACCTGGCCAACCTCATTTCAAATGCACTGTGAAAATATGATGGAGGTAGGCTCCTCTCATATTTGAAAACTGCTGCAAGTTTAATTAAAAGTCTTTTAAGTGGAACAATATCTCACTATGTTCATTTCAGTTCAGTAACTTCATTAGAACTACTCACAAAAGTAAAGTTTAGTGTTTCTACCATGCGGGAACTGTGGTTCTCTCAGATTTGTAACCTCCTTTTCATGGAAAATAAATACTAAGATTTTTTTAAAGATTATTTCCTCCTCGTCCTCTGTATTCAAAAACAAAAGTTAATTGAGAATATTTTTTCCAGTTTATTTTAATTTCAGCTTCTAAGAGCACACAGAGAAAATCCTCCAAATGGCTTTTTTTTTTCAAATATTTTTCTGGGGTGTGTGTGTGTGTGTACACTAAGGATGCAAAAAGGAGAATGTATGTGAGAGTGTTTGCTCTACTGATGCTTGCTCTTCAGATTTCTATCACCCAGCAAATGGGTTGTGAAGGAATTTATAATGTGCTCATGTGCCAATAATCCAAGCCATGTGTGTTCGGATTTTGTGGAGAAAAAAAAGTACAGTAGATGCAAAAACTCCTTTTAGGGCCAAAACCTAGACAGGGCATCTCAAATCAACAGGATAAATTTCTATCATCGGGACTTTCAATTCCTGTTAAAACTAGTCAGATCCAAACTACTTGAAGTCCAAAACAACACTCCCCTCTCCTAATAGAGAAGGGATTAAAGGAGGCAGAGACCAGCAGGGGGTGAGGTTGAGAGAGAAAGAGAAAGAAACAGCCCTGCTTTATTTTCCTTAAGATAATTTTTTTAATGTCCTGGAGGAAGCAGCAGGGAAGTGTGGGAGAGACTAGATGTCAAAGAAATAATCTCACAAAAGAAATGCTGCCCTTGAAGCAAGGTGCCACTTCTCATTAGTATCTACCCGCCAGCAAATGGTGAGGGTCAGACACACACACACACAAACACACACACACACACACCACACATACCACACACACACCACACACACACACAGCCACACACACAGAGACACACACACTTACTCACACAGCCACACACACACACACACAGCCACACACACAGTCACACACACACACCACACACACACACAGAAACACACACACCCACCACACACACACACAGAAACACACACACAGAAACACACACAGCCACACACACACCACACACACACAGCCACACACACACACACCACACACACACACAGAAACACACAGAAACACACACAGCCACACACACACACACACCACACACACACAGCCACACACACACACCACACACACACCACACACACGCGCACACACGCACACACACACACACATATCACACACACACCACACACACACACACACCCTCCCAACCCACTTTCTCAGAAGAGGAGGCCTTAGGAAGAGTGCGAGCACAAATGAGTATTAACTATGCAGAGTCACTGAGATGTCTGAAATTAAACCATCTCTGGGACAACTCATCCCGAGGGTAAATGCCTCTGCTTGAGAAAGGACACGGAGCCCAGGTTCCTTCATGGTGAGCGACAGGAAAGACTTAACAGGAGGAGAGCTACATTCCTCAGGCATCTGCTGGCTGCCGAGAACGCCCACGAGTGGAGGCAGTGATGGTTCAAAATGGCCAGGGAGGGAGAAGGGCTCCAGGACCAAATGCGCGCAGCTGGGGTGGCAGTTTCTTAGCATGCTGATGAATGTCTCCCCTGTGGAGCCGACAGCACCCTGCACTCTGGGCTGCTGGGGCCCAGCCACTGGCCAAGGCACTGAGATCTTAGCGAGGCTCCTTGAGAAACTAGTCTGTGCCTCTCATTTCCTTCTTAATCTTTCCCTTTCCCACTCTCCTGAGTAAACGCCCTCCAGAAAGGAAGTTAGACCAGCAGGTCAGTGTACTCCCTTTGGGGACTTGGGGAAGTCAGAGCATCTTTCTTGCTGGGGTAAAGAGAAATGGTAGGACAGCAAGATCCCCCATCTTCCTTGACATCGTTCTTCATGTCTCTTCTCCCAAACTAGGAGAAGCTGTTTCAGGCAATGTCAGCAGGCTGCCCTTTTCTCTGAGGACTCAGCATTCTCTCTAAATTTAATTCAATAAAAGTTTGTGGAGTACCCGTAAGAGTGAGGTTTCACATGAGACCGAAAGGTACAACAACTAGGGGAAAAAATGTCTATTCAGTTGTCAAAAAAATAATATTCTTGACCTAGTTGCAGCCCTTCTCTCCCATTTGAAACTGGCTAAACCTTTTTTAAAATTCAGTTTCCTGGGGTGACATGGGTTGATAAGATTATACAAGTTTCGAGTGTACATTTCTATAATACATCATCTGTGTATTGCATTGTGTGCCCACCTCCCAAAGGCTAGTCTCTTTCTGTCACCATATATGTAACCCTCCTTACCCTCTTCAACCTCCCCCCACCATACTCTCTACTAACCACCATACTGTGGTCTGTATCTGAGTCATTTTTGTTTGTTTGTTTTGTTTGTTCATTGGTTGCTTTCAAGTTTATACTTCACATATGAGTGAAATCTTATGGTTCCTGTCCTTTTCTGATCTATTTCACTTAGCATGACACTCTCGTGATCCATCCATCTTGTTGCAAATGGCAATATTTCATCTTTCCATTGTATATATGTACCACATATATCCAATCATCTATGGAAGGACACTTAGGTTGTTTTCATGTCTTGGCTACCGTGAATAATGCTTCAATGAACATACAGGGACATGTATCTTTGTGAGTAAATATTTTCAAATTTTGGGGGTAGATACCCAGAAGAGGGATTGCTGGGTCATATGGTAACTCTATTCTTAATTTCTGAGGAATCTCCCTACTATTTTTCATAGTGGCTACACCAATTTACTATTATATTCTCACCAACAGCCTATGAAGGTTTCTTTTTCTCCTCATCCTCTCTAACACTTGTTATATCTTGTCTTGTTGATAATGTGGTTTCAATTTGCATTTCCCTTATAGTGAAGTTGAGCATCTTTTCAATTATCTGTTGGTGAAACTGGCTAAATCTTTAACTGGAGAGTCTCGCTCAAAGCATTGTGATAATTATGAAATATGATAATGAACAAAATATTGCCGTGCAACTTGTAAACAAAATGTAAATGAAACATGTTAGTACTTAATGAAAATCTGCCCTCTAGCAGCTTACAATTTAGCAAAGGATGCTAAGACAGTGATGTTAATATAATTTACTGTACAAACCAGATAATTTTTCAGAGTGAAATGAGTTGTTATTAATAAGTATGGCAGAAAAACAGATGAAAACCAGAATTGAGGAAACTGGGACTTATAGTTATCCTCTTCTTAAAGACAGATTTAATTATTTACTCATGTATAGGAGCTCAAAAAGAAAGGGGCCAAAACAGGCAGTTAGAATTTGGGGCTTATTATACCTTCTGAATAGGGAATGGATAAGGGTAGAGGGGCACTTCTGGGAGAACAAATGACTTCTTAGAAGGGGCTCAGGGGAGAAAGAGCACTTACAGGAAAACAAATGATTTTTTATAGAAATATAAATGGGCCCTTAGAATAGATGGGAGATACAATAATAATTTGTGACAATGTCTGTTTGGGTATGGTGCTGACTTCTACCTCCAAAAAAAGGATTAAAATTCTTCCAGGGGTGGAGATTTATGACAATTGAATCCTTTTGGGAGGCTCTGCTTTTAGGCAGATAAAGGATTTCAGGTTCTCAATGCCTTAGTTCAAAATAATTCTTATGCCAAAGTGTCCTATTTTAGGGTGGCATATTCTGATCCCCATCAGGGTTCACAAAGTGGATTTGGGTTTTCATACTTAGATTCTCTTATTGGGAAGCTCCTTGAAGTCATCTAGGCTATGTGGTTCTATTTGCTATTTTTAAATGTAAGCATGAAGCTTTATGTAAAATAAAATTGTTCGTGTGTTATTATTCCTAGATTATGATATCTAGGCTATTTATTGCTTGAAAATTGCCCTAAAATCTTTACTCATCAAATCAGGGTATCAAAATAACATCATAATAATCAGCATAATTTAAGGAATATAAGTAAAAATCTTGTAAAGAAAGTGTTTGGAAAAGAAAATATAGTCTCTGTTCTGATATGCAGTAATATACACTTAATTCTTAAAAAGTGGAACTTATAAAACAACTGAATTATTAAGTACCTCCCACAATATTAAAAATGCTGTTTTGTAGTTTGCTATATGTACATTGCCAATAGAGTTGTGTTGTCTTGATGAATGAGGGTTTTGGAAGGAGGCTGCTGTCAGGGAATTCAACAGTAAAACAAAACACTGAAGAAGACATTAAGTTTTTATTGCTAATTTACTTCCTTGGTTTTGCAATGCACCAGGGCTAATTCCTCTATCAAAGTATGGTAATAATGTTGACAGACTTACCTGATAAATGTACCCCATTATCAGAATGTGGGATGAACTGTGTTTGTTCAATTTTACTGCATCCTGAGACAAATGAAATTGGGGAAAGGCTGCTATGAAATGAAGCTATTTTCTACAGGGTTTGCTCCTGACAAGCTAGATTGCAGCCCCAGCAAAAACAAGGAAACAATAAATCATCTGCTTTATAACCAAGCAAACCAGCTAAAACAAAACAAACAAAAAAAACAAAACAAACAAATACAAGGCCCCAAACTGCTGTTTCAGCAATAGACCTCTGGAGACCAATATCAGTTTATCTAAAATATGCATATATTAAATGCTTAAAATTTGTGTTGAAAGGATGGATGGCAGGAAGGATGCCTACTTCCCTTTACTGCTCTCAATATTTCCCATAACTCAACCTTGGAAATGGAGAGCAGAGAGAATGGAGAAGATAGAAAGACTCATATGTAATACTTTCAACAATAAAGAATTTAAATTTAAAAAAAAGATAGAAAGACTAAGAGAGGGAGAAAAGTAATATAGATGGAAGCCAATACTCTAGAGTTTAAAGCATAAGAAATATACCTCCTCTAGATATTTTGATTGATATGGTAAGTTGTTTTATAATTGCTGCTCTAAAAAAAATGAGGCACAACCAAAATATGCCTCATTAGGCAGTAGACAGAAAAAAGTTTCCATAGAAGAACATAAATCCCTGTCTACACTGAGTCTGTAGCAATCTGAACTGCTTCAACTCCACCTTTTGTAGTTCCCCCATTGGAAGGAATACAAGTCATAGAGAAACTACCACCCTCTTTCCCTGATGATGTTTTTACCTTAAATGTATATAGTAATGATGTTTACTAGGGATTGTCAGTAGTTAGAGAAAGGAATCTTGGGGGGAGGTGGGGGAGAGGTCCAATACAATCTGGTAAGTATACAAATTATATGTGCTGTCTCTATTTATTGATGGAAATGGCAAATATAGATGTGTTATTCTGTCATGTGCCATATAATGATGTTTTGCTCAATGATGGACCACATACATGAGGGTGTTCCGGTTAAGATTATAATGGAACTAAAAAATTTCTATCACCTACTGACATCATAGCCTTCATAAGGTTGTAAGACAAATGCATTACTCATGTATTTGTGGTGATGCTGGTGTAAAAAAAAACCTATTACGCTGCCTGTGATATAAAAATACAGCACATGCAATTATGTAAAGTACATAATACTTGTTAATGATGATAAACAACTAGGTTACTGGTTTATGTATTTACTATACAATATGTTTTTCTTATATATTTTTTTTAATTTTTCAATCACAGTTGATATACAATATTATAGTAGTTTCAGGTGTACAACCCAGTGATTAGACATTTATATAAATTACAAAGTGATCACCCCAATAAGTCTAGGACACATCTGACACAGTATGTAGTTATTACAATATTATTAGCTATATTCCCTATGCTGTACTTTACTATTTTTATAACTATTCATTCTTCTTAATTTCTTCACTTTTTTCCCCACCCCCCAACTACCCTCCCCCATCTATCAACTAACAATTTGTTTTCTGTACCTATGAATTTGTTTCTGTTTTGTTTGTTCATTTATTGTTTTATTCCACATGTAAATGAAATCATATGGTATTTGTCTTTCTCTACCTGACTTATTTTACTTAGCATAATACCTAAGTCCATCCATGTTGCCACAAATGGCAAGATTCCATTCCTTGTTATAGCTGAGTAATATGTACCACATCTTCATTATCCATTCATCTACCAATGGACATTTAGTTTTCTTCCATGTCTTGGCTATTGTAAGTAATGCTGCAATGAACATAGGGGTGCATATATCTTTTCAAATTAGTGTTTTGGATTCCTTTGGATGAATACCCAAACATGGAATTGCTGGGTCACATGGTACTTCTATTTTTAATTGAGGAACCTCCCTACTCTTTTCCATAATGTGTGCATCAATTTACAGCTGTGCATGAGGGTTCCCTTTTCTCCACACCCTCTCCAACACTTATTTGTCTTGGTGACAATAGCCATTCTAATAGGTGTGAGGTGGTATCTCATTGTGGTTTTGATTTGCATTTCTCTGATGATTAGTGATGTTGTGAAGCTTTTCATATGTCTGTTGGCCATCTCTACTATATAATACTTTTTATAATTATTTTAGAATGTACCCTTTCTATTTATAGAAAAGGTTGTTGTGAAATAGTAGGCTGTGTTATACCGGCAGTAGCCTCATACATCTCTTGACCACATTATTTTCTCTTGTGCTTGATTTAATCTCATGTTTCCTACAGTAACATGATATATAGGCTTGTACCCTAGAAGCAATAGGCTCTATAAACCATGTAGCCTCAGTGTGTAGTGGGCTATAGCATCTGGGTTTGTGTAAGTACACTCTGTGATGTTCACACAACAACAAAATCACCTAGTGACTCATTTCTCAGAATGCATCCTGATAGTTAAGTGATCCATGACTATATTGAATCCCTTCAGGGAAATGTTAATTTTATTGGCCTAAACATCCATAAAGCTAAGGCAGAAAGATCTCATTGTATAATAGTTTTCAGCTTCTTTATTGTTACTGGGATGAGTACTAACCTTCCTAGGGGTAGCCCTGGGGCACCAGGAGCTCAGGGAGTGGAAGAAACAGGGGAAGCCATGTAAGGGTGTTGTAAGTAGGCATCTGTGGTTTGAAAGCTTTCCAGAGTAGTGACATTGACTTCAAAAACTAATTAAGCAACAAGAAATGCATGAAACAGAGGAAGGAGGCAAGTCCAAAGCAAATATTGAGCTATAATACAAGCTGCAAAGGCTTCAGAACTAACTGAAGATTTACTGACTGTTCTTGACCTACAAAGTTTACTTCATTTGCTTATACTGCTGAGTCACACAAATAGAAAATAATCAAATGCAATGGATGTGGTAATTACTTTCTTAATAATCATCAGTTTGACCTGATGTGAATTAATATCTTAAACTTATTTAAGGTACATTTCATTTGATCACCTGTGCTTATTCTTCTAAATCACCACACGAGCCCAGCCAGCATGGCTCAGTGGTTGATCATCAACCTATGAATCAGGAGGTCACGGTTCGATTCCCAGTCGGGGCATATGCCCAGTGTGGGGTGTGCAGGAGGCAGCCAATCAATGATTCTCTCTCATCATTGATGTTTCTCTCTCTCCCTCTCCCAAGTCAATAAAAATATATATTTTTTAAAATTAAAAACCACAAGAGGAACCAGCCTTAACATACATGTAGCAAAGCTGTTTTTGTTTTTTGTTTTGGATTCCCAAGGCCACCAAACCTAATTTTATTGCAGTTAAAATTTGTTACTAATTAGCTGTACCCATGGGTGAATGACCTGATATCTACAATTTAGAATATTCATTCCTATATTGTACTATACTCTAAAGTTCCTTATAAAAAGAAAATTCTGTGATTTTATAATAAAAATAAAGTTCAAAAGCAAACCATGGTAAACTATAAGAATTTAGTCTGGAGAACATGGGATATATTTTCCTGGGTTTTTGTTTGGTTTTGTTTTTTGAGGATTGGGATAGATAGTCTGGAGAACATGGGATATATTTTCCTGGGTTTTTTGTTTTTGTTTTTGTTTTTTGAGGATTGGAATAGGGTTATCATTGGCAATGTTACACTGAACAAGTGAACTTTATCTATACATCATACAAAAATGAAATGATGAGTTATAGGGCACTTCTGGATATTACAAGTGACCAACAATGTATTAATTCTATCGGCTATTGATTCATTCATCAAACATTTATTGAGTGACTGAATGGTAGATACCACTCAGACAAGTTCTTAAAAAACCTATAGTAATGTGTCCTGGCAAAGCTTTCCCCTAGGAAACTGTTTAAAAATAATTGAATTCACAGAGAGACTAGTCAAATACTCTGTAAACCTTGCCAGCAGGCTGCAAATCTGCTTATCAGATTACAAGACTACAGGCAGATGTAATGTTTAAAGGAACATTCTTAATAGCAATCTTACTGTCCCTTAGTATTGTTATTAGTAGATGACTGGTGATTTCTCAAAGAATAAGATATTGAGTACTTTCGAATTCTTTAACTTTTATAACATAAAAATACCTGGTTACCTTCAGTATAGAGAAAAAACTAGGAATTACACATCCTTGGGAGTGGAAAACATCTTCCTTTTCCTAAATATTGTCCTCTGGACCAGCCAGTTGACAAAAGAGTACTTTTCACCCTTGAAATCCTGAGAAGGGAGCAAAGGAAAGGCAGCAGCTCTCAGCTCCTTGTTGGGTGCATTCGTGTATCACTATTAATTTATTAATAACATATAAAGCTCCAAAGTTTCTAAATTTTTTATTGAGTTAAAGGTATCTACATTTTTCCCTAAAATAAAATCATTCTGACTCACTGTATTCTGATATGCTTTCTGAAAAGCATGGGAAAGGGGTATAGTTAAAGTTAGTCCTGAGAATTGAGGACAATCCTCATTCTGCCTGTGAGAAAACATTGGCCACATGGAGGCTATTCATCATTGTCCCAACAGCACAAAGACTGAGAAGAGATGCCTCATGAATTTAGTCACTGGCCCTTCTCTTCTTGACTTCTTAGGACCTCTGAGTTCTAATGGTAGAGTAGAGGGATAGAGAGAGGCAAGTTAACTTTCTTGCCAAGAAAAGTCTTAAGAAAACTGTGCACAGTCTATTGAAAAATGTGAAGTCTGTCATACTGTTCCAATCCTATATAATAAAAGGCTAATATGCAAATTGTCCCCTTGGGAGTTCAACTGGGAGACGGGGAGTTTGATCGCTTGCTATGATGTGCGCTGACCACCAGGGGGCAGTGAGGAACACGGTGGGCAACCAGTGGTGGCGGTGGGGTGCTGAGGGAGTGAGGGAAGGAGGAGGCAGGATGGGTGGGGAGGCAGGGAACCTGATCGGCCCTGATCGCCAGCCAGGCCTAGGGGCCCTACCTATGCACGAATTTCATGCACCAGGCCTCTAGTATGATGATAAAAGAGCAACCCAGTGGTCCTGGCCAGTGTGGGTCAGTTGGTTGAGTGTGGCCCCATGTACCAAAAGGTCACTAGCTTGATTCCCAGTCAGAGCACAGGCCCTGGATTGCAGGCTTGATTCCCAATAGGGAGCGTGCAGGAGCCAGCCAATCGATGCTTTCTCTCTCTCTCTCTCTCTCTCTCTCTCTCTCTCTCTCTCTCTCTCTTCACCCTCACCCTTCCTCTCTCTTTAAAGTCAATAAAAACATTTTTTTAAAAAAGCAACCCAGTGAAGGGTAAAATGTACTCTACTCCAGCAAATGCTTTTGATAAAGCCAGATTCAAACTCTTAATTATCAAATGTTAACTAACTAGGTGCCAATCACTCTACCAGCACTAAGGAGGCCTCCATTTTTCATGCACTACTTTAAATTTATCGTAAAAGAGACATAGGACAAGCACAAGCTCACTGATCATGTTCAACCTGGCAGGTAATGTACCAGCTGTACCAGCTGTTAGAAAGAGAACACTATTACCCCAATTGCCAGTTTTTACCTGTCCAGTAGTAAATAGCGTCGGCCCGATCTTTATAGGCAGTTAAACTGTGTAGTACTTGATACATGCTCCTGTGTGGCTGCCTTAAAGCAAAGCAAAGGACACTACTGGATAACAAGACAGCTGCAAAATTAACATTAGATCCCAGAGGAGATTGGCGTTTCAGGATCACAGATGCTATCTCTGGCAAGAGAGATACCTGTTACAAAAGAGTGATGGTTATTAAAAGAGCAATAAGCTACTGCAGATATATTTAAAGCATTCTATGATCAATTTCAAGATAAGTAACACTGCCTGAAGTTGAGCCCAATAAGATAACTAAAAACTATGATTCTATGTTATCATTTGAGATTCACAGCCTACGGGAAAGAACTGCACAAAATACAAACTCCATCTGAATTTTGTATCAAAGCCACGCAATGAACTTCCCATTATGAGAAGCAAACTGGCTATAAAAGGGATTTTGAAAAAGGATACTGGTCCATGCAATAGTGGAATTTAGTAGGTTAGACCTTGAGTCTTCTAAACTCCTTATAATGTCTTTTTGCAACCACTTGTAAAAGCCTCGCCAGAAGTAGGAAAAATCCACATGCTAATCATACTTCCAATTGGGCTAAAACTGAAGAAAGATAAGAGGATAGCACAAATTTGACTCAGAGAGCAAAGAGATTGACATATGAAAAGAAATGATTAAAAAATTCTAAAATGCTCAGCTCCACTAAGTAGCAGCCAAGAGGCGATGTGAGTGTAAACAACAATCAGAGTCATTACTGAGCTGAAGAGAAGGAATAAATTGGGGTGCAATATAGGAAAGAGGAATTAAATGTAATGTCTGTGATGAAAAGCGCTGCCACATAAAGAAACATCTCCCCAGGGGTAACCACGAGACATCTACTCAGGAGGTGTTCAAACATCAGGCTTCCCCCATGAACCAATTTTTCCAGTTCTTTGGATGGGAAAAGCCCCTCATAAAAGACCAGGATTCTAATTTTTTGGAGAAAATCATTGTCTAAAATTTCCGTTGGAGAAGAATCAACACAGGGAGCTAGTTTCAGAGGAAGTGTGATAAAAGCAGAATGCTCTGGAAAGAGGCAGGTCTTTGGTAACCAAAGAAGTGATAGGAAATACCGCCCTGTCTAGACTCTTCAGAAAGACAATGAAGACCTCTTACTAGCAACAAACTTGGGCAATGATTATGTGTTGAGAGCAACGGCACAGGCATCTTTAGTTCTTCAACATGACTTGATTTTTCCTAGCAGGAGCCTCAACAATTGATGTCAACCTTCCACATGATTCCTTTGTTTTCTTAAGCTAAGAAGTAATCTCTTAAAAACTATAGTAAGCTAGTCTTTGTAATATTTTCTAATTTTAACTAACAAGAGTCATGTCTCAGAATACAAGCGTAGCATCAAGCAGATTGGGGTTCAAATTTCAACTCATTTACGGTGTGACCATTGGCCAATTAATATAACTTTGCAATGACCCCCCTCAGTTGAAGATGAGGTAATCATACCTACCTCTAGCAGCCAGTGTTCTTGGCTGCAAGAATTACACATAAACAGAAAAAGAATTTATTGTCAAATATTAAAGAGCTCAGAGAATCAACTGTATAACCAGGAAATAAAATGGATGAGAACTAAGAGAGGGGAGTTGCTCCAAGCCATGGGCCAGGTTATACCACAGAAATGGTCTTGTTGGGATGTCACTGCATGAGTTGCTGCTGTCCCTGCTGCTGGACCATACACGGCTAGACCACTGGACCCTGGATGCTGCCTCTGTCCCCTCTGTGCTTAGCCATTGTAAAGTGAATTGTAAACCATCTCTTTCTCTCAAGACTCTAATTGCCATATAGTTGAAAGGCTGCAGAAGCACCTTGCCAGATGTTACATCCTATCTGATCCCATAAGTAAGTTCTCAATAGGCCTTTCAGTAAAGCCAGCTACTTCTGGATAATGGAGAACATGTAAAGTTCAACAAATAACCGAGCATGAATCCACTGCCTTTGTTAATTTACTATAAAGCGAGTCCTTGGTCAGAGCAGATTGTATGGGATACTATGTATAAGATCTTCAGTAAACCCGTGATTATTAGGAACCCAATCAGCAGCCAAACCATTATCCAGTGATCCTGACATGTGTAAAACATTTCTTGGGCCCTTCTCCTTTCCAGACTTAACAGACAGCAAATAGGTGCTATTCAGAGATCCTCCCACCAGAAGGACTTACCTTCACCAGGCTGAGTGGGGCCATAGTTGCACAGCGCTCCATTTACTGCTAGTTCATGCCAACATGGGGTTCAAAGCACTAAGTCAAGCTCCAAACTCTTCCTCCTCATTCTGGTAGTCACAGAGAACCCGCATGAGGGCCAAAATTGTCTGCTCCGTTGTAAAGTGGATTTTAGGAGCTTCTCAGGGTGAAATGGGGTAAATATTTGAAACAGTTAGTCCAGAGTCTGATATAGAATAAACACCCTAAAACCCAAGTCATTATTATTGCCAAGTATATTCTCAGGTAAGAGCCATTGTGTTTGGGCAAAGAAATGAAATTAAATACAGGTTTTTCTTGAGGCCACATAATAAATAAGAGTATTCAATTAATACATTAATTGGGTGCTTACTTAGCATTCTATTAGCATTCAAGTTATGCATTTCATTTTATTTATTTTTTTAAATATATTTTATTGATTTTTTACAGAGAGAAGGGAGAGAGATAGAGAGTTAGAAACATCGATGAGAGAGAAACATCGATCAGCTACCTCCTGCACATCTCCTACTGGGGATGTGCCCGCAACCAAGGTACATGCCCTTGACCGGAATCGAACCTGGGACCTTTCAGTCCGCAGGCCGACGCTCTATCCACTGAGCCAAACCGGTTTTGGCAAGTTATGCATTTTAAACCCAGTTCATGGAAACACGCGCGCGCGCGCGCACACACACACACACACACACACACACACACATTCCTAGGGAAAATAACAGGTCTATGATATCAAATAGAATGAGAAAATTCTAAGCCTTTCTGTATATAAATACTTTCTACATAGATTCTTTTCATAGAAAAAATCACTAGTCTAGTCCAGTGGGTTACCAGGGTCCTATTTCTTCTCACAAGTCACTACCCTTTCTCCAAATGTATCCACTTAGCAGCTGAGAAAGGAAGCTGTCAACAGAGGTCACAGCAAGTTCTTGAAGAGTCTGTTTGGAATTCACACCTGTAAAGTCTTCACTCTCTGACAGTGTCGTCATGCTGACTAAATCTCTAGATTTTCGTCATCTTTTCCAAAGCATTAATGTAATTACCGGGGGGCGGGGGCGGAGGGGAATGAGCACAGGAGACATCTGGGGAAACTCAGAAACCGGAAGGTGAGAGACTGCTTGTTACACTTCCTCCTACGCAATATATTCTAGACTGAAGTTTTGGAGTGTCTCTGTTAGCAAAAGTGTTACTTAATCTCAATTTTCCCTTCAACTATCAGTTTTAAAATAACTGAATATTTAATGAATTCTCCAGAGGAACCTAAAATATGCAGTTTCTGAATTGATTAGAGTAAAAAACGTTGCAGTTTCTCTATAGCTCCAACTTCACTGAATTCAAACAAAATGCCCCCAGATGTTCGTGGTTATACAATCTAAAGGATGTTTCAAGGTATATGGAGTTGAAGGTTCATTACAACTGGAGGACCATGGACGAAGACCTCTGGATAGCTGCCATCTGTTTTGCACAACTAAGCTGGCCTTGAATTTAAAGGAAAGGGGACTAATCGTAACCTGTAATATGTCACTGTGCGTTTGTAAGTGGTAGTTCACAGTAAAAGTTAAAGGCTCCATGGTAGATCTTCTTAATGGGTACTTCCTTAATTTCACATGATACATTAAAAATTCTACAGCAGAATAAGAAAAACGGTATCCTGGTCTCCACCTAGCTGCAACTGAACAATGTGATAAGCACTGCATGAGACCGATGTGTTGGCTGACATAGTGGGCAGCTCGAGTCTGATTATTTATTTTAAACCTGAATGACAGGAATGAGGGCATTTCAGGGCAATCGTGAGAACATTTCACAAGGAAACAAAATAGCGTCAATCAGATATAGATGCTGCCAGTACTTCAATGTACCTTAGTGATGATGGGAATGGTAATATGAGGAGGAAAATGGGAAGAAGGCTGGACTCAGTGGTGAAATAAAGGAACTGTTTGTCACAACAAGCACCTTAATCAAAACAGGAGCGGGGGAAGAGAGTCAGAGATTACACGCAGGTCAGCAGCAGCCACAAATAGGTCAGACCTGAGGTTACATTAGGACCTTCGTCATCTAGGTGGTCAGTACTCATCATAATTTAAATACAGTGTCACCAATCTACTCAAACAACAAACAAAATATATTTCTAAAACTTAACATGTTCCTATAGGTGTTTAAATATGCCGTTTCTGATTTGAAACATTGGACTTCTTGTTCTAAAATAAATAAATAAATAATGATGACACATCAAAGTCTTTCATGGTACAGCAAACATCCCAAATTTACTCATACTCAAAACTTATTCATCCCAAACTACGCCAGCCTCCAGGAAAGTTTTGTTTCAAGTTTCTTGGGAGAAAAATAAAACTAATTGGGCCCCATCGTTGTCTGGATCCTCCTGAGTGATGGGAATGCGCAGCAGGCAGTGGAGTCTGTACAGAAGATGAGGTTCCAGCAGCCAAGCAGGTCACTGCAGAAATTAATTACTCAGCACATAAAAAGAGAGAACCTCCAACAGAAGGAATCCAAGTTGTCAGTACAAGAATAACAAAAGCAGGTGTGTCAAGTTCAGGGGCTAAATGTGAGATGTTTTTTAAAAAAGGGAAAATAGCCAGGAATGTGGGAAGAAACAGATGGTAAGAGAGTTTAAAACTAGCCAAAATGAATTCTTCACCGTGTAGGTGGGGTGCTGGGTGCTGCATAAATGAGGTAAAGGTGCAAACCTAGACTGTGTGGTGTAAAAGCTCATTAAATAAATTGCCTGTTATCATGCACTGAGTGGCATTAGTGAGAGAATTAATATGCTGCAAAAATACCTAGTCATTCTGTTTACTCCCGAAGTGCCACGTAGGAATTGAAGGTCAGATTTACATTTGCACTTTTCTTCCCGGAAGCAGATGGAAGGGCAAGATCTTCAGCATCAGTCCGGAAGGCAGCTTGTTCCGAAGTCCTGCTGTCATGCTGAAGGCAGCCCACTCTTTCAGGGGAGGCCGGCTGAGCAGGCATTTGTCCTGCAAAGAGTAGAGACAGAGCCAGATCCACGGAAGGAACATTACGAGCACAAAATCAGGCCATGTGGCAATAACCCTGATGTGCTGGGAAGCCATTGCAGCACCGGGGAGAAAGTGAGTCATTGTGAATACAAGGCATGTGTGCCACGAGAAGCGAAGAAAAACAAGGGCAGGTTTCGAAAACAGCGAGCACAACCAACCGAGCCCAGACCACATTACAGATGGAGCTTGGAAAGGTCTGCGTGAAGCACATACACATTCAGGTACACAAAGGATTCGGCTCCACTAACAGATATTACAAAAAAAAAAAAAAGAATCAAGGAGAAAGAGCATCTCTTAATAATTAATGGGTTATAGCCACAAATAAATTACTTCTATTTTAATGCCATTTTCTCTTTTTGGGGAGATTTCCCCAAAATTTGAATTTCAATATTTAGGTATAAATCAGCTATTATCAAGAAATTATGCCTGGCCGGTGTGGCTCAGTGGTTGATCATCGACTCATTACCAAGAGGTGGCAGGTTTGATTCCTGGTCAGGGCACATGCCCTGGTTGGGGGCTGGATCCCCAGAAAGGGATTTGTAGGAGGCAGCCAGTCCATGTTTCTCTATCATTGATTTTTCTACCTCTCCCTCTCCCTTCCTCTCTCTCTAAAATCAATAAAACCATATTTTTTAGAAATTGTCAACACTAGTAAAAAAAGAAATTATAACAGGATTTTCAAATTATGAAACAGGAACATAAAAAAAGAATGTCTTTGAGCAAGACATTCTGCAGGTATTACATTTTCTCTTCTGGGGAAGAGAATCACAGATTTTGGTATAACTTGCTAAGAGCAACAGACAGTGGACATTTTGGATTCCATCTGTTTTTCATAAGAAGAAAACATTTTTTATAGCAGAGAATGAAGGTCTTCGGGCCTCTAAAAGGGTTATTCTGAGACATTTCCCACAAAAATGAGTTATTGGTGAAGGAGGCTAGAATGAGGAATGGGGAAGGACAAGAAATATGCATGCAAAGGTCCTGGGATAGAGAATTATGGTGCATATGAGGAGCCGAAGAAGTCACTGCAGCAGGAGCAGAGGGACTCAGAGGGTAATTGATAGAGATGAGGCTGAAGAAATGCCAGATGCCATAGGGCCTGTTAATGATTTTGATCTTTTTCTTAAAACAATAGAGAGCCATTGAAGGATATTTAGCAGGAAAGTGATAACAGATGTGTGTTTTTAAAATATCACATTTTCTGCAACTTGGAGAAGGGATGAGAACAGAAATAGATGTAGAGAAATAGTTATGGGGCTATGGTAATAGTTCTGTGGGTATTTGTTGTTGTTTTCTTAATCCTCACCCAAGGATATTTTCCCATTGATTTTTAGAGAGTGGAAGGGAGGGGGAGAGACAGAGAGAGAGAAACATAGATGTGAGAGAGACACATTGATTGGTTGCCTCCTCTATGCATCTGAGCCAGGGACAGGTATCCAGCTTGCAACCAAGATATGTGCCCTTGACCGGAATTGAACCTGGGACCCTTCAGTCACAGGCTAACGCTCTACCCACTGAGACAAACCAGCCAGGGCTATAGTAGTAGTTTAAGAGGGAAATAATGATAGCTTAGATTTAGGATGGTGGCACTAGAGGTGGAAGAAAATAGACATGAAATTAATAGGATTTAATCATAAATTGGATTAAAGAAGATGGAGATCTCAAAGATGAGTTCTTCATTTTAAGCTTCTTTTTATAAATGAATAGTGAATATATTCATTGAGAGAGGAAAAACTGTAGTATGAACAGGCTTGGTAGGGTAGTGTTGTTGGTGGTGGTGGTTGTGGTTGTATTTAACTTAGAAATATTGAATCTGAGGTACTTAGGATATACTAGGTATATACAGGGTGCCCCCCACAAAATGTATACACACTTTAAAAGCTAATAGTTCAATGGCTTTTGCTTTCTTTTCATAAAGAAAAGAATAATAATTCCATTATTATTATGAGTAAATAATTCCATTATTAACCCATTGGAATTAATAATGTATAATAGGTATGTATACATTTCTTGGAGACACCCTATTTATTGGTTGGAAAGTTGCATATTTAGCCCAAAAGTGAGATTTATGAGATAGTGATATTAAATCGGAATATTGGTTGGGAAGACGTAAGAATGGATGAGATTATCTAAGGCAGTGGTCGGCAAACTGCGGCTCTCGAGCCACATGCGGCTCTTTGGACCCTTGAGTGTGGATCTTCCACAAAATACCACGTGCAGGCGCGCACGTACAGTGCGATTGAAACTTTGTGGCCCATGCACAGAAGTCGGTTTTCGGCCTGGGCAAGTCTATTTTGAAGAAGTGGCGTTAGAAGAAGTGGGGGGTGTTGGTCGGTCGGTCGGGCAGGCCACAGGAGACGCGGTGCAGGCGGGCCACGGGATAATGCAGCGCGGGGGAGGTGCGAGTGGTTCACGCACGAGTTGAGTGAGCCAGTCAGTCAGCAGTCTCATGTCCAGTGGGTAGTGCTAGTCGCGTCCACAAATCATGCGCGGGTGACAAAAGTACCTACTCGAAGTATGAAGTTACCTGTATTTTTCCAACCAGCTGCAAATCCTACA
>NW_005370908.1:1740013-1751948 GCF_000412655.1 Myotis brandtii | reverse complement strand
TCTTATTGATGAGAACCTGGAATCGTGCCTAAAATTAAAAACAACAACATACAAACCTGACTTACCCAAACTTTCCAAGGAGATGCAAGGCCATTGTTCACATTAGTGTTTGTCAGTCATTGTCATGATTTGATTTTATGGATATTGTAAGGTAAATTGTAAGGAATTTAATTTTATCAATAAATAATATTGTTATTGAGTATGATATCAAGTTTTATTCAACGTACCTATAGTTTAAGACTTAAAACTTTAAGTAAAGTTTATTAAGTTAATTTTAGGGAACGTTGTGGAGTGAAAGAAGATGTAGTGTCGAGGATTGAGAAAGGTATGTTGAGATGGTTTGGACATATAGAGAGGATGAACGAAAGGAGATAGACAAAACAAGTATACAAGACTAGTGTGGATGGGAGAGTTGGAAGGGGTCGACCTCAGCGAACGTACCTCAATCAGATTGAGGATGTTTTTAGCAAAGGCCAGTTTAGGAGTACCCTAATTAAGTTAATAACAATGTACCTACCTATACAGTTTAAGTTTAAAAAATTTCGCTCTCAAAAGAAATTTCAATCGTTGTACTGTTAATATTTGGCTCTGTTGACTAATGAGTTTGCCGACCACTGATCTAAGGAGAGATGTGGAGTAAGGAAACAAAAAAGAAAGATAAGAGGAAAATCAGAAAAGCAGCTTCCCAGAGGCCACGGTTTTACAGAGGACTAAAATAAGCCTGCTGGATTAGTGGCATGAAGGTTATTTTTTTATGGCAAAAAGAGTCATCTCAACAAAAGAGCAGAAACAACTTCAAAGTGTGTTGATAAAGGAATAAGAGGGTGAATAGAGTAAGTGTAGACAACAAATCTTTCAGGAAGTTTTCTGTTCAGGGAAGATTACTACATGAGAGAAAAGTGAAACTGGGCTAGGTCCATAAGAACCTTAAGTGGATGAAACTTGAACACAGATACCTCAATGCCGAACAGAGGGATCCATCAAGGAAGGAAAGGTTGAAACTACAAAGAGGAGAATGGGTTACAGAAAACATGATTTTTCTGAATCAGCAAAAGATGTGATCTTGACCACATGCATAATGACTGACCTTAGAGAGGAAGAAATATAGAAGGAAGTTGAGAACATTCCCTCTTATTGATTCTATTTTCTTTGTGTAAGTAACAGGCAGGGCTAGCCCAGAGTGTGAGAAAGAGGTGGGATTGATGAGTTGGAAGTTTGAGAAGAATAGTGGTCTGATATAGACCTTGCAAAGAGTGGGTAAACAAGTTAGTCAGAGTAGCATTGATGGATTTCCAGGTAATGTTGAAATACCAGTTGAAGTTGTTTAATCATGAATATGTGATGGTTGATATCTACCCCATTCTAAGTTTTTCTCTAAAAATTCTTCAACTCCCTGGGAATAGAAACAGAGAAAATGGACAACTAGCATTGAAGTTTTCTCTGATAAGTATAACAAAAAACAGAAGTATGAGGTACTTTGGAATCTTAGGAAGAGATTGAAATGATGGCTCATAGAATCTAAGTTAGATATGAAAGGAAGCAAAGATAAAATAGGTTAATGATTAGAGAGAAGCCCAAGCTGTCAAGAGAGTCAATGCCCACATGAGTTTGAAGTATGGACATAGTACAAGTAATTGAACAAGAAATCTGGAAAGACAAGAGGCTTTAATCCTAGTGGATATCAGATTGTGATTCAGAAGTAGAGAAGTAGTAGGTGTTTTCAGCTCCGGGATGTGAGTGGGTAGAGGTGAAGTAGAGGAGAAAGTCACCAGAGAAAGGAAGTCAAGAAAATGGGGGCCAAGGTGTGGAGTGGGTCATATATTTATATGTAACAGTAGAAATTGGAGAAGGTCACTTTAAACCAACAAAGAACTCATTAATAAATGAGTGGAGAGTGATGGGAGGTCATAACAATGATAACATCTTAAGAGAGGCTAGCAGAGTCAAAAGACATATGTCTCAATGAAGTATGATTTCAACAACTCTATGGAAATTATACAGAAACTAGAGGCCCAGTGCACGAAATTCATGCACTGGAGGGGGTCTCCCTCAGCCCAGGCTGCACCCTCTCCAATCTGGGATCCCTCTCACAATCTGCGACTGCTGGCTCCCAACCGCTCACCTGCCTGCCTGCCTGATTGCCCCTAACCGCTTCTGCTGCCAGCCTGATCACTCCCTAACCACTCCACTGCCAGTCTGATCGATGCCTAACTGCTTCCCTGCCGGCCTGATTGCCCACAACTGCCCTCCCCTGCAGGCCTGGTCCCCCCCCAGCTGCCCTCCCCACTGGTCTGGTCCCCCCAAAGTGCCCTTCTCTGCCAGCCTGGTCCCCCCCAACTGCCCTCCCCTGCAGGTCTGGTCGTCCCCAACTGCCCTCCCCTGCAGGCCATCTTGTGGTGGCCATCTTTTGACCACATGAGGGGCCAGCTTTGACCACATGGGGGTGGCCATCTTGTGCAAGAGTGTGATGATCAATTTGCATATTAGCCTTTTATTATATTGGATAGGAATGAAAAGCAAGGAAGACACCAACACTGTCTCTAGCCTCAAAGTTACATGGGTATGAAAAAAATGAGCAACCTCCTCCTGCCCCCAAGAGCCCCATCTCCAAGGAAACTCCAAAGTCTTAGCTTCTACCTCTCCAGACCATCCTCCCTTATTCTTCTAAATCTATCATTCCTCTCATCAAAAGCCTCTGAAATGACATAATCATGTCTTTAAAAATATAAAGTTGATTTATCACTTGAAAGATTACATTTTTTGTTTAACCAGCTCAACCCTAAGATAGTAAAGCAGCTACAACAGACCTGGCAAGATAATCTCAGAAGCAAAATTGGGTAACATTCCATTTTTTTGAAAAGTCTAAATCTGAGTTTAATTTTGAAGTAAGACCTTTAAGGGAAATTCATCAGAGACTCATATTCACAATCTTTTCAGCTAGTATATTTGGATTTGATTCTCAATTTGTCTATAACAGCATATTTTCACACTTACACAGCTCCACAGTTACAAGGTCTTAGCCATAATGAGTCATAATGAACTCTTCTTTGGTAAGTGAAATTAACATTCCCTCATGAACTTGAGACACTAAAATATAATAGCCTCCTAAGGCTTTTGGTTTTTACTGTGATGCCTGCAATATTTTCATAAAAGTTTAAGATTGTTAAGATAAAATGTGGGCTCAAAAAATTTTTTTAAGTTTTTAAAGCTATTCTTTCTACTGTGGGTTCAATATTCTTCAAGATAAGGAAAAAACTAACAATAAAAGCCATCATGAGGTAAAAGATTTCTCTTGAGGTAAATATTGAGGCAATGAACTTAGTCGTACTTTAAAAAATGTTATTGCACCATACTAAAAAGGAATAAACTCTAAATATTTTGTTTTTACTATGTGGCATTTATGGCTAATCAGTATGACTTTCTTAATAGTCTGCATTGGCATTAAACTAATACTACTCAATGAAAAGTGAAAAATTCAAACAACTGTGAGATTGCCCCCCACAGACATAGTTTTACTAGTTTTTGCTTCTTTGTTTTCACTAGATTCATTGGGGGAAATAGTGTAAAAAAATATTCATGAGAAACTTTGATCACAAAGAAGACATCTCCATGCAAATGATGAAGAACTTGTCATTAAAAAGGTAGGGAGAGGGCGGAGGGAGATACAGGGACTCAGGCATAACTATGTTACATTCAAGGATGAGAATAAAAATAAAAAGGATCCAAGGAAAGAAGGTCATAATAAGGGGTTTTCAGAAGAGATGTAGATTATTTACAATTTTTAAATGGACTTCAGGATGTGAAAGGATGAAAAGAAATAAAATAGGTAAATTTGAACAAAGGCTATATTTATCAAAGAAAAGTAACCAAAACATATCTGCTTCAAAGAAATAGCTTTGCAACTTCTAGAAAATGAATTACATGAGGTGAGAACATTCGAAGAATTGTCAAGAGAAAATGAAAAGAAAGGAAGAATCCTAGGTCTGCAGTGGATGAAACTCATCAAGAGGAGAAAGAAATGCCAAAGGGTGTAAATTATAGAATAGAAATAAGAATACCACATAAAATAAAAAGGTAAAAATTATTGAGGAGTCAATGTGAGAAAGGGCAGAGAGAGTTCATAGGAAATCTAGTAGTTGTAAGAATATCACACAATCATGGGGAATGCAAAACTTCTAGTAAGAAGATATAAAACAAATAGCACATACATGTAGATATATGGTGATAGAAGACTAAATGGATCAGATACACTTTTTTAAATGAATTTTTTTTTAAATTATAACACCAACTATAAAAAGATAAAGTGTGAGGTGACTAGCATCAGGACTCATCTTAGTGGCTGCATCGGTTTTCGAGGGCTCTCCTGATAAAGGACCACAAACCAATTGACTTAAACAATAGAAATTTCTGGTTTTATGGCTGTAGAGGCTAGAAGTCTGAGAGGCAGGTGTCGTCAGGGTTGGGTTCTTCTAAGGGCTGTGAGGAAAGGATCTGTTCCAGGCCTCTCTTCTTCACTTGTAGATGGATGTCTTCTCTCTGCGTCTCATCATGTGGAATTCTCCCTGTGTGCCTATCTATGTCCACATCTTCTCTTTTAATAAGGACACACATCATGTTGGGGTAAGAGACCACCCTATTCCAGGATGACCTCATCCTAACTGAACTGATTTCATCTGCAATGACCCCATCTCCAAATAAGATCATATTCTGAGAGACTGGGGATTAGAATTTCAGCATATGAATTTTAGAGGACACAATTCAACCCGTAGTGTGCTCATCAGGGTCACCAGCAGAATGCCAAGCAGCAGTGGGCTTTCTGTGTTATCCAGAGGTCATCTAGGGTCTCCTGCTCCTTGAAATTTAAGTATAATTGTATTGGGCCCTCATTCATGCCCAGAGGATATTCAACTCATCTCCAACACATCAGTGGTTTCCCTGGGGGCTTATATTGTCAAAGGCAACTCTGGTTTCTGGCTCCTGGTCTCCTGCGTTCTCCATCCTGCACTACAATGATCTGGAAGTACAATACACCCCTCATTTCCTTGATATCCACCAATGCAATATGAAATAAGTAAGAGCCCCACTCACTAAGTGTTTGGGAGGGTAAGGAACTTTCTAAAGATCTGAAGGTCATTGGAGAGGAGAGAGGTGGGGCATGTAGGAAGCACACAGTGAACAACTTAAATCACTCTTAACCCTCCTGCTATTAAGAGTTCTTTAGACCAGTTTGCCACCAGGCTTCTGCTCCAAGCTTGCTGCCTCCTGGTGTCTGGCAAATCTTCAAAATGGCAAATCAACCTTCAGTCCTGCAGTCCTCCATGAGCTAGAGTGGATTCCCTCAAGACGACCTTCAGTCCTGCAGTCCTCCATGAGCTGGAGTGGATTCCCTAAAGACGAGAGAGACCCGGCTCCCCACTTGGTCACAATCATCGCCTTGGCAGCTATATTTAAATTTTAAGTCAATTGACTCTCCCTGAAGTTTGGAAGTATTGACCAAATGAAAAAAGAGGTATCCCTTTTTTCCACTTAAAAAATTGTTACAAATTTTTGTGCTTTATTGGAAGATGGTAAGACACAAATTTTGAACAACCTACATTTTTATACTGAATTTCAAGTATAAATACAAGGTTAGAGGGTACAATTGCTCAGAATTATAAAATTGCCCTTATTCACACAATATCTATTTATGTAAATTATATATATTGAATCTCTTTGCAAAATTAGAGAATGTTCAAAAGAGCTGTACAGAAATTCAGAATTTCACTACCTAAAAGTTTTAAAGAATCACTTGAAGTCACTATGACAATCTCTTTTTTATTTTTATTGAATTTACTAGAGGCCTGGTGCATGACATTTGTGCATAGGTAGGGTCCCTAGGCCTGGCTGGCAATCAGGGCTAATCGGGGCCTTCCAGCTGCAGGCCGGGGCCTCCCTTCCCCAGCTCCTGGCTGCTGGCTGGGCCTTCCTTCATGCTGCGCCACCCCCTGGTGGTCAGCGCACATCATAGCGAGCAATTGCACTCCAAGTTGAACTCCCAAGGGGACACTTTGCATATTAGCTTGATAGATAGATAGATAGATAGATAGATAGATAGATAGATAGATTGGGGTTACATTGGTTTCGAGTACAATCCTATATAATCTGCATATTGTACTGTGTGTTCACCACCCAAAGTCTCGTCTCCTTCCATCACCATTTATCCCCCTTTTATACCCAGCCCTCCACACCCACCCTCCCCTGACAGCTGTCAGTTTGTTCTCTGTATCTATGAGTCTGTTTCAACTTTATTTATTTTGTTCATTACATTGCACATATAAGTGAAATCAAATGATATTTGTACCCAATAGACCAGTGGCTAAAAAAGCTATGATACATATATACAATGGAATATTACTTAACCATAAAAAAGAGTGAAATCTTACTATTTGCGATAGCATGTGTAGACCTAGAGCAGCGGTTCTCAACCTGTGGGTCGCGACCCCTTTGGCGGTTGAACGACCCTTTCACAAGGGTCGCCTAAGACCATCCTGCATATCAGATATTTACATTACGATTCATAACAGTAGCAACATTACAGTTATGAAGTAGCAACGAAAATAATTTTATGTTTGGCTCACAACATGAGAAACTGTATTTAAAGGGCCAGAAGGTTGAGAACCACTGACCTAGAGTGTGTTTTGCTAGACGGCACTAATTCTAAGGGTGCAGTGGTGGATCTCATGATGCACTGCCCAGATCCCCTGCGACCAGTGAAGCTACCTCAGCTGCTGGGAGTGCTGGGGACCTTCTGTTGACAGCTCCTTCAGGGACTGACTGTCTCAGCTGGAAAGCTTCACCGAAGGCCACGCCCCTTCCCAGGACAGCCCACAGCCCCTATCCAGTGATGGTTCACTGCAAGGGTAGAAAGCCACCTTGATACAACTGAGGATAATCTTGAAGGGCCATTCTAGCTCCAAAGTGCCATGGACTTAGATAAGGCTGTCACTAGATCAGCACCACAGCTCAACTTCTCCATCTGCCCTATTCTGCTTCTTCCTCTCCCCTTTTTAGGAGTTGATACTAAAAGTATTCCTTAATGAATATCCTGCCCACTAAAATCCACCTCAGAGCCTGCTTTCCTGGGAATCCAACTTGTGAAGGAAGGTGATTCATGTGTATAAATAGGCATATATGAACTTGCATGCCTGTTTGTATACATTCATTTGCTTATTCAGCTGAATTTATATGAGACCTTAAAAACGAGCGGTGTATTAGTTCATTTGGGCCGCTATAACAAAATACCATAAACTGAGTCACTTATAGACAACAGAAATTTATTTTTCATAGTTACGGATGCTGGAAAGTTCATAACCAAGGTGTGCGAATTCAGTGTCTGGTGAGGACCAGCTTCCTCATAAATGGTGTCTCCTCATTGTAACCTCACATGGTGGAAGAGGCAAGGGAGCTCTCTCGGGCCTCTTTTATAAGGGTACTGATCCATTCACAAGGGCTCTGCCGTCATGACAGAATTACCTACCAAAGGCCCCATCTCAAAGTAACATCACATTGGAGACAGGTTCAGTAATGCGTAATTACAATCTTAAACTCAAATAGGTTAGACATTGGTAGCATCTTAACCTTTCAATGTGACACATCCCTTACTGAGTTTCTGTTCAATAAGTAGCAGTCAGATTTGATGTTTACATGCAGAAATAGCAATTGCATATGTATGTGTCTGTATTATATTTATAGTCATCGTGTTTTTCTTCAGCCTGCCTGTCTGCTTTCACCAGATGTAGTTGACTTTATTTTGTCCCAACCCTTCCTACCCAATGCTTGCTTATTCTCTCTTCATGGTGTTGTGATTGTTGCCTCAATATTTTTGGCACCTTCCCTAATTCTGAGATTTGAGATGCTCCATAAGCTTTATTTTACCATGAGGTGTATTTGCTTTGCCCCTGAAGTTTATCAGTTTTGTCCTGTTTCTCAGAAAAGCAAATAACAGCCAATGGCCATCATGAATTGATGGAAAAAGGGCTGTCTGCCCTGCCAATCATCCAGTGACCACTTTTCACTCTTCTATAGTGATTTTACTCCAAAAACTATCTGGACCTCTAGAGTTTCTCCCAAGTACCCCAAGAGATAGGGGCATATGCTGAGAACTTGAATTACATATCAAGGATAGGTCTCCCAGCAGTGCTCTTAAAATGTTCCAGATACTCTGGCAGTGAAAGCAAATGGTTGGAATTCTCTTCACCTTCTTCATGTTTGGTCAAGCTGCTCTCTCTAAATTGCTAGTTTCTTTCAGTTGCAGTTTTACTGTTCATTATCAGAACAAACATTTTTGATTGCTTTATTCAAAAGGTCTGCATCCAAATATGCTATAAAGATGTTTCCTGGAAAATTGACTATTGTTGCTTCAATGCGCATTTATCAGAGAGCTCTAAAGAACTCCTAGTATGTTTCTACATTTACATAAGATTAATTTTCATCACAACTATTCCACTTTCAATGCTTTGTCCCCCCTTTTTAGTACTAGTTTCTTACTCTTTTCTTTTCACTGAATTCTTTAAAATCTCAGCACTCTCCCATTTGTCAGCAAAAATACTTGGGTGACGTCTTTGGTAGATAATATTGCATTGTTTTTAAGACTAGGGTGGGCGCCCTTCTCTAGCTTTTTCCCAACAAATACTGTAAATATATGTTCTCTTTCTTATAATTTTCTTAATAATATTTTAGATTCTCTAGTTATTTATTGTAAAAATACAGTATGTAATGCACATAATATACAGAATATGTGCTGAAAGACTGTTGATGTGATCGGTAAACCTTTCAATCAACAGTTGGCTATTAGTAAAATATTTGGGGAGTCAAAAGTTATACGTGGATTTTCAACTGCATGAGAGGTTCACACCCTAATCCCCCCATTGTTCAAGAGTCAACTGTACAAATGTTTGGAAGAGATATTATCTACATCAATTTAATCCTGTGAACTTTCTTATTTTTTCCCCTATTACTTATAGGAGTAGAGCGTTAGCCTCAGGGAGTCAAGCATAGCCCCAAAACGTCAAGCTAATCCCAAAGAGCTGAGCCTAGCCCTGAAGGACGGGCCTATCCCTAAGAGCTGAAGATCGTCCCTAAGGGATGACCCTAGTTCCTAAGAGCCAAGCCTAGCCCTCGAGAGCTGAGCCTCACCCCAAAGAGCCGAGCATAGCTTCAAAAAGATGAGATAACCCCAAAGAGCAGAGCCTGGCCCCAAAGGTCCGAGCCTAGCCCTAAAGGACAGAACCTCGTCCTAACAGCCAAGACTAGTCGAGTCTAGCCCGAAGGAGCTGAGCCTAGTCCCAAATGGCCAAGACTAGCCCCAAAAATCTGAGTGCTAAAGCTAGTCCCTAAGAAATGACTCTAGTTCCTAAGAGCCCAGCTTACTCTTTAAGAGCTGAGCCTAGCCCCGAAGAGCTCAGCTAACCCCAAAGAGCTGAGCCTAGCCCCAAAGGGCCAAACCTAGCCTTCAGAGCCAAGCCTACGCCTAAGAACTGAGCCTGGCCTGAAAGAGCTTAGCCTAGTCCCAAATGGCCAAGCCTAGCCCCAAAGAGCTGAGCCTAGCCCCTAAGAGCCAAACCTACAGCCTAGACCAGTCCCAAAGGGCAGAGCCAAGCCCCTCAGAGGCAAGCCAAGTCCCTAAGGGCCTAGCTCAGTCCTGAAAGGCAGAGCCTAGGTCTGCAGATCCCTGTGTTCTGTTAAGGAAAGTTTTACTTCATTTGATTACGTATAGGAATAGAGAGGTAGTCTCAAAGAGCCTAGCGTAGCCTCAAAAAGCCAAGCTAGTGCTGAAGAGCTGTGCCCAGCACCAACGGCCCAAGACTAACCCTGAAGGCAGAACCTGGCCCTAAGAGCCAAACCTACAACGTAGGCCAGTCCCAGAGGCTAATCCAGTGAACTTTCTTTGAAATATCTATTTCAAATAGGCTGAGACAGGTTTTTCGAATTCTCTTCACCTTCTTCATGTTTGGTCAAGCTGCTCTCTCTAAATTGCTAGTTTCTTTCAGTTGCAGTTTTACTGTTCATTATCAGAACAAACATTTTTGATTGCTTTATTCAAAAGGTCTGCATCCAAATATGCTATAAAGATGTTTCCTGGAAGATTGACTATTGTTGCTTCAATGCGCATTTATCAGAGAGCTCTAAAGAACTCCTAGCATGTTTCTACATTTACATAAGATTAATTTTCATCACAACTATTCCACTTTCAATGCTTTGTCCCCCCTTTTTAGTACTAGTTTCTTACTCTTTTCTTTTCACTGAATTCTTTAAAATCTCAGCACTCTCCCATTTGTCAGCAAAAATACTTGGGTGACGTCTTTGGTAGATAATATTGCATTGTTTTTAAGACTAGGGTGGGCGCCCTTCTCTAGCTTTTTTCCAACAAATACTGTAAATATATTTTCTCTTTCTTATAATTTTCTTAATAATATTTTAGATTCTCTAGTTATTTATTGTAAAAATACAGTACGTAATGCACATAATATACAAAATATGTGCTGAAAGACTGTTGATGTGATCGGTAAATCTTTCAATCAACAGTTGGCTATTAGTAAAATATTCGGGGAGTCAAAAGTTATACGTGGATTTTCAACTGCATGAGAGGTTCACACCCTAATCCCCCCATTGTTCAAGAGTCAACTGTACAAGTGTTTGGAAGAGATATTATCTACATCAATTAAATCCTGTGAACTTTCTTATTTTTTTCCCTATTACTTATAGGAGCAGAGCGTTAGCCTCAGGGAGTCAAGCATAGCCCCAAAATGTCAAGCTAATCCCAAAGAGCTGAGCCCAGCCCCAAAGGTCCGAGCCTAGCCCCAAAGGGCCAAACCTAGCCCTAAGAGCCAAGCCTACGCCTAAGAACTGAGCCTAGCCTAAAAGAGCTTAGCCTAGTCCCAAATGGCCAAGCCTAGCCCCAAAGAGCTGAGCCTAGCCCCTAAGAGCCAAACCTACAGCCTAGACCAGTCCCAAAGGGCAGAGCCAAGCCCTTCAGAGGCAAGCCAAGTCCCTAAGGGCCTAGCTCAGTCCTGAAAGGCAGAGCCTAGGTCTGCAGATCCCTGTGTTCTGTTAAGGAAAGTTTTACTTCATTTGATTACTTATAGGAATGGAGAGGTAGTCTCAAAGAGCCTAGCATAGCCTCAAAAAGCCAAGCTAGTGCCAAAGAGCTGTGCCCAGCACCAAAGGCCCAAGACTAACCCTGAAGGCAGAACCTAGCCCTAAGAGCCGAACCTACAACCTAGCCCAGAGGCTAATCCAGTGAACTTTCTTTGAAATATCTCTTTCAATTAGGCTGAGACAGGTTTTTCTGTGGCACTCCATTTAATTCCTCCTTACCTGATGAACCACAGAGAGGAAAGAAGTGGAGGAAAGCCTGCATCTTGGGGCTGATATTCCAGAGTTAGGATTAGCAAAGTGCTGGAAACCTGAATTGTGGTGTCAGTGCATCAGATCCCAGAGTTAAATAGCAATTTCAAGTTCACCTGGACTTGGCTTAGGTACCAGCAGAAAATAGGCAATAGTGAATGGTGATGATAAAATTCAAAGTGTTTTTGTGAGGCCTGGGTTGGGATAAGATCAGGTTGAGTCCTGAGGTGGGAAAGATATGGCAAATAATATAGGTGCAGGGATGTAGGAATAGCAAGACTGTGTATAGAGAAGAGAGGCTGGTAGCCAGGAACCTTTATCCTGCTTTGTTGCCAATACTATTCCTCTAACTTGTTTATTTCTTTCTAGTTTCTCATCTTATATTTATTTCTTCAGTAAACAATCACAGAGCATGTAGGATACACAAGACAGTGTACTGGCAACATGAAAATTAGATAAGAGTGTTCCTACCTTAGTAATTGCCCTATTATAGAAGACTTGAGGCCAGGTGCATGAAATTCGTGCACAGGTAGGGTCCCTAGACCTGGCC
>NW_005370908.1:1679867-1739850 GCF_000412655.1 Myotis brandtii | reverse complement strand
ATTTGCAACATAGTACATAGTTGCTTAGAGTTGCAACTCAGAGGCCGGCAAGTGAGGCGGGGAACGTTGGAGTCTGCAGTCACTGGAGCAAGCGAGCCTCCCTGCTCGCTTCCAGCTGCCTGGCTGCCGGCCGCCATCTTGGCTGACAGTTAATTTGCATAAGGATATGCTGATTAGCCAATGGGAAGGGTTCTGCCATTCGGTTGATTTGCATATTTCTCTTTTATTAGTGTAGATTATATTCAATTTCTATTTCCTCAACTATGTGTAAAGAATACTGTTCCTATAAGCTACATTTTCTGACATTTTATTTCTGTAGTCAAAGGATTTGGAGAAATGCCTGTAATATACTACTGTTAGATAATCACTCTTTATTAGCACAGGAAAGATACTGACATATCCTGCAATATAGAAAAGTTCAACTCATTATTTCATGAATTTTTTGGTGTATTTTATTTCTCATAATAATATGTGATATCCTAAATGAGGGATAGTCTTTGAACATACCAGGTGGGACAAAAGTATGTTTATAGTTGTTTGTATGAAAAATAATACAAGAGTTAATAAATAATAATACAAGAACAAACTCTGTGTTTTACGTACTCACAACTGTAAATCTACTTCTGCCCCACCCTGAATTTATAATGAGTATTTCTCTAGTAAGACCAACATTTGGACTTCCTAGAAGCAATTTCTATTAAGTGCCTTTTTTAAAAAAAAAATTGTTTAAATTTATTAATGTGACATCTATAATAATAAAAACGTAATATGCTAATTAGACTGGTCGTCATTCTGGATGAAGCCAGGGCTGCGAGGGAAGCCCGTATCCTGGGTGCCTACTGGCGGCCGGAGGGAAACCTGGGTCCCGGGTGCCTGCAGTCGAAGGGAAGCCCGGGTCCTGGATGCCATAGGGAAGCCAGTGCCAGCAGCCAGGGGAAGGAAGGCGTACTCTTGCATGAATTTCCTGCATTGGGCCTCTAGTTGGTTAATAAGATTATATGTTTTACATGTACAACTCTATAACATATCATCTGTATATGGCATTATGTGTTCACCACCTAAAGTCAAGTCTCCTTCTATCCCCATATATTTGACCCATTTACCCTTTTCTACCTCCCCCCACCTCTTTACCCCTCTGTTAAACACCATACTGTTGTCTGTGTCTATGAGGTTTGTATTTGTTTGTTTGTTTTGTTTGTTCATGTGTTGCTTTCTGTTTTTTGCCCTTATATGAGTGAAACCATATAGTTCTTGTCTTTTTCCATATGACTTCTTTTGCTTAGTATGATATTCTCAAGATCCATCCATGTGGTTACAAATGGCAGTATTTCATCTTATAGCTGAGTAGTATTCCATTGTATATATGTATCATATCTTCTTTATACGTCTATTAACTTTTTTTTTTATCCTGTGAGCTAAACTTGCCTCATGGGTAGGAATCATCACACAAAGAGAGCGCTGACTCAAAAAAACAAAAATTAAAGCCCTGAGAATGAGCTCTTTGATGATCTGCTGGACAAGCTTGGATCAAGTAGTGACAATTCTCTGGGGATGAAGCTTTTGGGGAGCTCCAAAACTGCCCCCCCTCCAGTGTTTGCACGTCACTGGTTTTCACAGCTACCATAGTTATGAAGCTGTTGGTTTTCAAGGCTACAGCAGATCTTGGAGAGGGAGACGGGATCAGGGCAAGTTAAAATGTCACAAGCTTCGCTGTTTTTTTGAGATTCCGCTGTTTTCCTTGAATAAACACCCCTTGGGTTGTTACAAGCTTTTAGTTAATTTCAAGAGTTCTGAGAAAGTTGATTTAACAGTTTTATCAATGTTCTTATTTCTTTTATGGATGAGCAGCTTTTCAAACATCCTTACTCTGCTATTCCCTCCATGCATTTTTGGATGTCACTGGGCCTTTATTTTTGTTTTCCCCTCATGCTAGAAATGTTCTTGTCCTCTATGCTGTATTCAGATGTTAAATGTCTCATCCTCCGTATCAACTTCACTGACCTCCTTATCTTCTTCCCCTCCCAGGCAGAATTATTTATGCCCCACATGACTTGTTCATACATTTTATAGCAGTAATCACATAGCCTTATGCTTAGCTGTTTCAGAGCTTCACATTCGGTTATGAATGGTGTGTATTACCCACCCCCAGGGAGCACTGTGCATAGTAAACTTGAATGTGCCCACTGGAGTTACATAATGAGCAGTTTGCATGGCCATCCCTGGGTGCCTTGTGTCTATCTCCATCTGGTATTATGAAATACTTAAGATAGAAGTGGGGTCCAATTCAAATTTGTTTGCCCAAGATTAAGTCCAGAACTTCTTCAAAGTACATACTCAATAGCTTAAAAAATGAATAAATGGAATATATTCTCCCTATCCTTGTTATAGATCACAGACAGGCTCTTCCTCAGAAAAACTTATCATGTAAAATATGAACAAGAAATCAAAATCACTGAACTAAATAGAGGTCTATAACTGCCACGGGTTAAGAATGAAATTCCTATTATTTTCACAGCAAAGGGGTATGATTAGCAAATTCATGAATTGACTTTCTGTTTATTATGGGATTTCTACTTAATTCATGCTTTGGGCCTTAATTATACATGCTCCCATATGTCTCATTAAGAAATCCTTAGGTTGCAAGAAACAGAAGCTGCCTAGAGATAGCTGAAGTAAAAAGGAGTTTTTATAAGGAATCAGAGGTCTTTCATGAAAACCAAGTACAAAACTTGGGCAGAATGTCTCAAGAGACTGAAAGGCAAAACTATAAAAAGTTCATAACCAAGGTCCCTCCTAAATCTCTGAGACCATTTTCTTTAATTCTTATTTCTTCTCTCTGAACATCAGCTTTATTATTTTTTTTCTTTCTCCCAAAAGACCTACTTTGTCTGGGTCAACATAAACAATGTCACAACAGCCCGGGCCTCCAATACTTTCCCTATTAAGTCATGTCATCAAAACTAGAACTAGAGTTTCCAAGTCCTTGTTTCGAATTCCCACAAGAATGAATCTGCTGGACAAGCTTGGATCAAGTGTGAACAGCAGGGATATGACTGTGCTCAGGGGTCAGGGTTGCATGGCTCCCTTGCTACCAACTTAGAGAAAGTAGGCAATGAGGACAGTCCTGTAGGAGATGGAGAGTTTAGCTGGATAGGCATCTGTATTAGTCTGTTAGGGCTGCCATAACAGACTACCACAGACTGGATGGCATAAATAACAGAAATTTATTTCTCACAGTATTAGAGGCTAGAAGTCAAGATCAACATCCCCAGCAGGGTGGTTTCAGGTGAGACCTCTCTTCCTGGCTTACAGACAGCAGATTAGAGAGAAATCTCTGTTGCCTCGTCCTCTTCTAATAAGGACACCAGTTATATTGGCCCTACCCTTATGACCTCAGTTAACTTTAATAATTTCCTTAAAGGCGCTCTGAATTTGGAGGAGAGGGCTTCATTATATGAATTTAGAAGGACACAATTCAATCCATAACATCATCCCCAAAGGTATCTACTGTGCCATATAAAAGGATTTCTGAGTTTATTTTTTTAACATAATGCACACTGTTTTATTTACTAATAGCCAATAATGGTCTAAAATTGAGACAGACTTATTAAAGAACTAGAGGCCCGATGCACGAAATTTGTGCAAGGGCCTTGGCCCCGGCCCCCGGCCACCACTGCAGCCGCAGCTGCAGCCAAGGGCCTCTGCCACCTCTGCTGCAGCCCCCGCCCACTGTGGCTTTGTCCAACAGGAAGGACATTTGGAAGGACATCTGGTCTAATTAGCATATTATGCTTTTATTATTATAGATAATTAATGAATTTGTTTTTCTTCTTCATGACCAATATCCTCACATGTGTACATGCATGTATACACTATATTCTCAATTATTAAAATTAATGAAAATGTAGACTAGATAGTCAGATTAACTGAAAATAAAAAATATTATTGCCTCTGTCTAGTCTAATAACCAAGTGTCCTACAAGAGAAAATAGTACAATTCAGAGTACCCACACCCTTTTGATTGAGTAGAAGAGATGTTCTATTGGAGTCATATAGATATCTCCATTCTATGTTATTCAGTAAGAAAGAGGCTACACAGAAAAAAGCATGAAAGTGACCTAAAAATAACAGAAGTGAGTAGACTGGGCAGAAAACTAAGGGGACTCTTTATAGTATGCAAAGGTCAATTTTTATACATCAAATTTATCAAGTGGTAACTCAGAGGATTGTAACTAAGCTCTAACAGGGACCAAAACAATCCCTCCCTAAGCAAATGCCACTTAACACAGTCACTGAAATCCATTCACCCAAAGCCAATGACTTATGCAAATATTATTTGGGTGCCACTCTAAAGCAGAAATTCTAATATCATCTCAGGATCCTAAGGATATTGTTCTGCTCCCAGCAAATATTTCTGAGCATTTTTGTTTCTCAGGAAGCTAGTAATACAGAAACACTAGAGGGCCGGTGCACGGGTGGGGTCCCTTGGGCTGGCCTATGGGAATCGGGCCCCAACTTGCACCCCCAGCCTCGCAGCCCCACCTCACACCCCAGCCTCTCACCCCCAGCCTCGCAGCCCCGCAGCCCCACCTGGAACCCTGTCTTGGCCTGGCACCACCCCCTCACCTATTCCACCATCCCGCCTGTGGAGCTATCGATGGGGGCCAGGCCCCCTGCCCAGCTCCCTCAGCGCCTGGGAGCCGGGCAGTGGCCCCACCCCCCCACCACTGGTTGCCGTCTGCAGAGCGATGGGCGGGGTGATTGGGCTCCCACTCCCACCCGCCTTGGCCTGATGCTGCCCACTCACCTGCTCCACCATTCTCCCATGGTCCCCCTCTTGTCGGGGCCCATTGGGGCCAGCAGCGCCTCCACTGCCACCTGCTGCCAGTGCCGCATTGCTGACGCTCACCATGGTCTGTGCTGCCCCCTGGTGGTCAGCGCACATCATAGCGAGTGGTCAAACTCCCCGTAGAACTCCCAGTTGAACAATTTGCATATTAGGCTTTTATTATTTAGGATAGTTAAATCTTGAATCATTCAACAGCTGTCCTGTGCAATGTTACCCTAATACTACTTTGCCCATCTCAGCTGCCAAAACAAGGGAAGGAAAATAACACAGACTGAGCAGTGCAAACATTATCTCATCTACTCAGAATATTTTAATTTCATGTAATATTACTAATAATCTGACAATTCCTTAAAATATATATATATATAATAAGAAATAGACTAAAATCAACCAATTTGTCAATAAATTACTAATTATAACTTTTATGTTATAAGGCAAAGTAGAACAGGGGTTAAGAATAAGGACACTGGGATTAGAATATCATCTTGACCACACACTAGCTGTGCAACCGTAGGCAAATCACTTAACCTCTCTGTGCTTCAGTGTCCTCATTATGAAAACAAGGATATTAACTTCTACTTTATAAGATTGTTGGGAGGATTAATGAATAATAAGTGTAAATGCTTAGAGAAGTGCATGGTACAGAGTCGGTACTCAGTTCATTTTTTGCTATAATTACAATTTCTATTATTTCCATGTTAGCTACTATGGCAGACAGATTCTAACATGGTCTCCAATGATCCCCGATTCCTGGTATTCACACCCTTGTGTAATCTCTTCCCCTTTAGTGTGGGTGGGACCTATTAGTTGCTTCTAACCAAAGAAGTGCAGCAAACGTGATGGATGCCACTCCTACGATTAGATTACAGAAAACTGGGACTTCTATAACTAGCACAATTTCTCTACAGCTTCATTGGCTTGTTTGTGTTAATTTTAAAAAAGCAAGCTGCCACATTAGAAAAGCCCATGTAGCAAGGAATTGAGGGCAGTCCCAGCCAACAACCACTGGGAACTGAGAGCACCAGTCCAGCAACCCACAAGGAATTGAATTCTGCCAACAGCTATGTTAGCTTAGAAGTAAATCCTTCCCCAGTAGAGCCTTGAGATGAGATCCCAGCACTGGCCTATAATTTGATTGTAACCTATAAAAGACACTGGAGCAGAGGAGCCACCTGAGCTGTGCCCAGTTACCTACCCCACAGAAACTGTGAGAATAAGTTTAAGTCACTAAATTTGGTATCTACAGTAGTAGATAGCTACTATACCTAGACAGTGCTTAACACAAAGTGATCACTCAAATAAATATTCATTCTCTCTCTCTCCTCAGTTATATATTTTAATATGATTTTTGCAGGAAATGATTCTTTGGAGCATTGTCTAATGTATTAGGCACATGGGATCAGTCCAAACTTAATTTATATCTCCTTTTGTAATCATTATTCTCTTGCTTTGATTCAGTTCCTTCCAAAATACTAACCATTCTTTATGAAGTACCTACATGTGGCATGTGCAGGTGTCTACTAAGCATCTTACCCATATTACCTTATTCAATCGCCACAAAAACCCTGAAAGGTGAGTATTATTACCTCCACTTCACAGGTCAGGACACTGGTGTTCCATGAGATTGAGCCCCTTTTCCAAGGCCATAGCTAGGTGCTCTAAATTCTCTAACCAAAGCAGAACAAAAAGCCACCACTATTAATGCTCACGGCAGTTCTCAAGATAAATACTATTTTTATGCAAATAGTGCACAAAGACCTCCAAGAGGTTTTTATACCTTTTCTTCCTTCTAGTCTCCTAGAAAATCCGCATGCATCAGTGACCATTTAATCTGTCTGTCTTGGTGTATTTACACTGCAATCAAACAGTGCTTATGCTGAAGGGTAGCTACATCTAGTTGGTATCCTGTGTTAGGGGACATCTTCATACGCAGCTATATCTGAAAAACAAAATTAGATGGTGACTTTAATCGCTCAGAGTCAGGCCAAATGCTCTCATCACAGTATGCAAAGAAGCCTCCAAAACATTTTTTCTGTTTAATTTTATGGCTTAGCCAGAAACCAAGCTGAGATTTATGCCCACAAACATCAAGTTTTAAAATTATGGTTCTTATGACAGTCATAACTTACCCTCAAGCACACAGGTAGTATTTTTAGTTGGTAGGTTATGGTAGGAGTGTTGCAGCTTTAAATATATGTGTGATATGTTCAGACCACAGCTAATACAAGATTGGTTCGTTTAGCTTTCCTTTACTCTAAGGTTGTTTATATTTATACATAAGCTGATTCACTTGAGTGTGATTTTTGCACTTAAAAAACATGCATTTCAAATTCAAGGGGTTAATAATTGCTTGCAAATTTAAATTAAAGTAGTTAGAGCTTAAAATAGACAGTGTGTGAGCTCAGCACTCAATGACAGGTAGTGGGAATAAGATAACCTCAGAATACATTGAAATATTTAAGTTAAGGAGACTCAGAAGAAGGAAGGCTATCTTGTTTTTAAAGGTAGGAGAGAAGTCTCAAGGTTAAAATAAGCCAGACAGGTTCATGTGTGTGTTATATTTTAAGTCCTGATGATCCACATACATGCATACAAGTAATTCTTCTAAATGCACTCATGCATTTAGAGTCACTCTCTAAAAACAGTATGAAGTGGATATGCGCATTTAATCTTGAAAACTGGCATGTACACGTGTGAAAGGAGAAACAGGATATAAGAGAAAAGGAAGCAATATATATTTAGCCTCCCCCTTCTGTTTAGATTTCTCAGGTACCAGTGGCTACTTTGGGAAAATTGTGAGTAGTTTGGTTTCAGGAGATGATTAAATTTCCTAAGTCAAGGTAGAACGAGGCCTGATACACAGCATTTGGGGGCCTTTTACTCTTATGGAAATGTAGATTTCTGAAACAATGTGTAGATATCCAAATTCTTCTCTGTCAGTAAATACTACATATTCATATATGCAAAGATATCAAGGTTCTCCCCACATACACACACCAGCGTTTTCTTTCTTCACTCAAAATTTGCACTATTTGAAAACATTGACTTCTGGAAGGCAAACACAGGGATCTAAGACCACTCAGGAGTAATATAAAAATTAGGAATAATTTTAAATGGACAGGAAACATGGAGGTGTGCTGATGCATCACCTTAAAACTAGTATTTTAGTTGGATACTAAAATACTCAGCTTTTACTACTCAATTATCAAAATTCTAGGTTTTAGAAAATAGCATTGGCTTAAAACTCTGAGATTGGAACAATACAGTAAACTATGTGCACACCTGTTTTCCAAAGGTTCATTGAATGAAAGATCTATTTGAAAGCAGCGGTTCTCAAAGTGTGGTTCTCTGGGCCAACAGCATCGGCACCAGTGTATTAGAAAAGCAGACCTCTCCAGCCCCTCCCCATATGCACTGAAACACACTCCGAAATCTGCTTTAACAAGACCTCCAGGGGATTCTGATGCAGGCTCAAGTTTAAGAACCCCTGACTTAAAAAAGAATAAAGCCAGAGCAGCCCCCTAACATAAGAAAGAGCACCATCAGCAGAAAGAAAAAAAAAGAAAAGAAAATCCCCTGACTTAAAAAAGAATAAAGCCAGAGCAGCCCCCACCATCAGCAGGAAAAAAAAAAAAGAAAGAAAGAAAACCGAGACATTTCTGAGAAGTAGAAAGCAGACTGGATCAGATACTCAAAGCAACAACGCAGGAGAAAACTAGGGCGGAAGCAGCTCAGGAAAGGGCTTATCTTATCAAAGAAAAGTGCTGTGGGGGGAGTTCAAGGTTAAGAGGGTGGGGAGCCCTCGGTGGTTAAACAAATAGCTGCCTGGGAACATCTGGGCAGGTCTGACCACTCTCCTGTGTCCCAGTGTTCCTCCCCGACCCAGCGGTTGCCAAGTAGCAGGCAGTGTGGCCTCTAGTTGTCACAGCAGAGGTGTGGGGCTGTGCCAGCAAAGCAGGACTGGGCCCCAGGTGGGCACTGGTGGAAAAGATAAGTGACCCCACACCAAGGACACGTGGCTGCCTCTCCCAGGCAACAGATCACCTCTCCCCAGCAATCATTATTGACAAAACAGGGTAATCCTATAAGCAAACAGGGACTCAAACAAGAATTATAAACTTGAAGGAAACCAAGGGGAGAGCCAGGGCGGCGTTGGCGGCTGCGGTGGCTGCCCAGGGTGTCGGGTTAGCGTCTGCACTGGGCAGAGGCGGCGACTCTGCCCGCGGTGGCCAGGTCCCCCGGCAGTGACACAAGGAGTGTGAGCCTGGCCGGGTCCGAGGTGCGCTCTCCCTCCACAGAAATGAGCCTCCAGACACACAGAAGTGACCTCCAAGTACACAGCTTCCCAGAGGGTGCCCGCCCTGACGGCACCACCGCGTCCAGCAATGGCCTGGCCAGTCTTTGAGTGTCCCGTCTGCGTTGACTGAGAGTTACCAGCCGTTCTTCAGTGTCACAGTGGTCTTGTCTGTAACAGTCAGGCCCAAAGCTCAGGTCGTCTAAACTGCCGAGGCCCCTTGGGATCCGATCTCAACTTGGCAGTGGGGAAATTGGCCGATTCAGGACTTTTCCCGTGTAAATGTGCCTCTTCTAGATGGGAAATAGCTCTGCCTCACTCCGGGAGACCTCTGAGTTTTGGCTTTCCACGTGCCCGGTGCCTCCTGTAAGTGGCCAGGTTCTTTGGATGCTGTCCTGCTTCCTCTGAGGCATCAGCACCCGTCCATCACCGCGCTGCGGGGAGACCATATACTTTCCCTGGCTACAAATGCCCGTCCTCCCGTAGCTGCGGGCCGGGTGCTGATGCAGGCCTGCTTGGCTTTCACGTCATGTCAGTCTTGGAGAAACGGGAGAAGCATGGCAGGCCCGGCAGTTCCTTGCGGTTGTACAGCTGCTAGGCACACCCGAGCGAGCGGAACGTTTTGCTCATCGACTTGAGCTAAATGGTCATAGGCGGTGATGGACTTGGGAAGCCACTCCTCGATCTATTCATGAGGGCATTGAAACAGCCATTAGGAAGACTGACTGTCTAGTCTTTGACGCTGGCGTTGCACAGCTTTTTGCAGAAAATGGCCATGTAGGCATCAATGTAACTCTTTCCCTGTGATGAAAGGGCAATCAAACAGGTTCCGGCCTGTGTTTAAAAACATTGCCTTCAATTTCACAGAGAATAGGCGCCCTTCTGCCTGGCAACCTGAGGCTTTTGGTAGGTGGAGCCAGTCACGTGAAGGTAAATGAGAGGAAAGGCTGCTAAATGCAGGAAACAGTTGCCTATAGTAACACTAATATATTTAAAATAAGTCAACAGTAAACCCCAGAAAAAGATATATATGCACAATATCTATTATAAAAATATATATACGCACCCAGAATGGGCATCATTTATATTAAGAAAAGAAGCATTGTAAAATTATTCTAAATTTGTGTTTGTTATAGATGACATATACTGTTGAAAGATATTGTGTGTGTGTGTGTGTGTGTGTGTGTGTGTGTGTATGTGTGTTTTGTTTTGTTTTTCCGTTTAACTGAAAAGTCAAGTAGAGTGGTCTTGGACCACTGCTTTCCCCCTTTTTGAGTCAATACAGAGTACTGCTGTTTGTGTTTATTTGTGTGTGTGTGTATTTACTAATTTCGTTTTTCCATTAAATAAATCTGAGTTTTCAGGCTTTTCCCACTTTTTTTGGTACCTTTTAAAAGTTAGTCTCCTTTTGAATGCATAATTAGTTTTGGTAAAGTTTATACATATGTGTTCCATATATATTTTTTCTTTCCATTAACCAGTTCATTAGAAATATTTTAAATTCATCTATTTTTTGAAGATAAGAGTTCCAGAAAGGAAAGGTAACATAGGAAGAATTATCAGAAGCTATTTAAAGCGGTATAAGATGGTGGTTTATCTCTCTTTTCTTCTCTCCAGTTGAGTCATACGTTCAAACTTATTCTTTGAAAGGTTAGGGTATATTGATTTTTTTAAAATACTGGAAAAAATCAGGCTCTTTTTAAATATCTTGGACAAACCACATGTTTAAAATTTGTATTTATTGATTTTGCAAAGAAAGGCATCATCTTACACAGTATTTGTAATTAAAAGCAAATCATCTGTGCTCTTGCCAGGTAGCTCTGTTGGTTAGAGCATCATCCTGATGCATCAAGATTGTAGGTTCGATTCCTGGTCAGGTTACATATAGGAATCAACCAATGAGTGCATGAATATGTGGAACAACAAACATACTTCTCTCTCTCTCTCTCTCTCTCTCTCTCTCTCTCTCTCTCTCCCCAATCAATAAAAACATTTAAAGAAATATTTTTTTAAAAGCAAATCAGTGTTTTTAGAAAGGTGGTTTGCAAAGAAATATTTTTGGTCTTTTATAATTCTTATTAAAAAAATATCTAACAAATTAAAAACTATTTTGTGTTTCCTTTAGCTCTAAGTTTAATTAAAATCCAAAGTTATTTTCCTATTCAATTCCATACTTTATAACAGAAAGCAGTGTGCTGTTTTGACATGTGGTGATTTTTATTCTGAAGTACAGCACAGGAATGGGTACAGGCCTGTTTGCACTACACAGTCTTTCCCCCTCCCTCTTGCTTACATTTTAACTCTCACAACTCTTAGGAGACTGATTAGTTAAGATGCTGATCACTTTTTTTCTCCTTAAAAAACAAAACAAAAATGAGTTAATATTTCATAGCCTTGTGATTATGAGTCTGGGCTCAGCAGCCAGACTTCCAAGGACCACATGCCAATCCTACCTCTAATCCCCTTAATTAGCTATGTGACCTCAGGCCCTAGTTTCCTAGTGTGTACAATGGGGTTAGTTATGGTAGCTACCCCAGAGGGTTAAACTGGGTACAGGTAAGTTACCTAGAACAGTGCTTTGCGCATCATAAGCACCCAACCAATGTCAGCTGCCATTATTATGCTTTCAACTAGCACCATAGAGCTAACTGCTGCTCCTTACCCTGAGGCACCTGGGAGGATTCTGAAATTGCCTTCTGAATGACCAAAGATTTTTTGCAGCCATTATGGGTTCCCTAACTGTATAAAGTCAGTTAAAATTACTTTGGACTTCCCCCTTATTGCACCACTACCAACAATTCTGGAGTCAGAGTTTACTTCTATGCCCATTTTCAGTTTAGAAGACTATGTCGTCTCTTCCCTACATAAGCATTGTTTTTGTCTTTGGTCATATGACATGCTTGTGTAACCATTTCTGTGGCAAAAGGAAACACAGGTCAACCACAAATGTATATCCAGGTCTATCTGTTCCTGTTAGTGTGCGTGTTTGGAAAAGCAGCTTCTTCCCCTCGTTTAACATATAGTTGAGTCTGGCTGGCGTGGCTCAGTGGTTGAGCATCGACCTATGAACCGTAAGTTCACAGTTGGATTCAGTCAGGGCACATGCCTGAGTTGAGGGCTCGATCCCCAGTGTAGGGAGTGCAAGAGGCTGCCCATCAATGATTCTCTCTCACCATTGATGTTTCTATCTCTCTCTCCCTCTCGTTTCCTCTCTGAAATCAATAAACACACACACACACACACACACACACACACACATACACACACACACGTATATACAGTTGATCCTTAAACACAGGTTTGAACAGCACAGGTCCACTTATATGTGGATCTTTTTCAATAAATATGTACAGTACTGTAAATGTATTTTCTCATAATTGTAACATTTTCTTTTCTCTAACTTACTTTATTGTTATTTACATATAACATAAAAATATGTTCATCTACTGTTTGTTATCTGTAAGGGTTCTGGCCAACAGTAGGCTACTAGTACTTATTCTGTTGGAGTCGGCCCCTAACCCCTGGGTTGTTCAAAGGTCAACTGTATTGAATATTTTTGCAGAGGTGTATTTGTCTTTAAAATACTATTTTTTAAAATGTTCTCAATATATAGACTTTGGAAGTTAGAAAATGGCACACACAGTAGAGACCTGTGCTAACTTGCCCATCCAGAGATGACTAGTCCTTTATGTGTATTTACATGTGTTTACACACATTTAGTTTGAAATCATGTGATTTTGGATCATGTAATTATGTAACCCACTCACATCCCCACACACATGATCATCTAAGCATATCCCTACTTTAATAATCTTGGAAAAACTACATTCTGGGTAAATTTTGTGAGGATTGACTAATTTTAGCCAGTGTCTGAAGTTGGATATTTGCTTTGTCCATTTTGACGAGGTAAATTTTTTTGACTATTTATAAATAACCTGTGAACATTTCTGTTTCCTGATATTTTTGAGATTCTATTTTTTTAAGGTCTTGATACTTTTATCATTGCTTTCTCGAGGTTTCAGTGGACATAGTAACACAGTAATTTTTCGTTTGGTTGTAACTTCCTATTTTGCTAATTTATGCATATTAAGATAGTAAATTTTGTGTTTGACAGCTAATAAGGTTAGCATTTTAATATTTGCTAGCTATTTACATTTCTTCTAAGTTGCCTGCATATTCTTGGCCTACAGGGATGATGAGATTTAGAGCCATATTTCGTGGTCCATTGGAGATTTGATTTATGAGGTCCATTTTGTTCTGAAATCATCTTTGTTGTAATCAATATTCTACTGTCTCCTAAAAAAAGAAAAAAGAAAAGAAAAGAAAACCAACACTATGAGAAGGGCACCAAAACAACAAGCACAATAAGCAGAGAACCTAATACAAGAAGAATTATTATTCTTTAGGAAGACAAATAAAATAAGCAAACTTTTGACAAGAAAAATAACAGACACAAAATAAATAGCATTAGAAATTAGAATGCAGCATGTCTCTGATATAGACAAGATTTATTTTTTAATTATAATAGAAGATAAAGTAAAATTTTGCTTCAATAAATCTAAAAATCTAGATCACATGAAAAATTTCCAAGGGAAAAGACTGATTCAATATCAAGTAAAAAAAATCTTAATATATGAAAAACCATCAAAAATTTTAAAGATAAAACAAAAAACAGCCCTAAAACTATATAGGGACTAGAATGTTTTTAAAACAAATCTACCAAATAAAGAACAAATCATTTCTGTGCCACATAAACCAGTCTAGAATATAAAAAAATGTTAAAAACTTAGCAGCTAATTTTGACATGAAAGCTGGAAAACATAATATAAATAAAACATAGACCAATGTCACTTGTAAATATCATAAATACAAATCACCAATAAGATGTTAGCGTATAAAATCCATCACTCTATGCATAAGAGGAGTTTATACAAAGAATGCAAATTTACTACACTAAAGGGGAATTTGAAAAAAAAATTAAACGTGGAGCAAGACGACTTGCATTATAGTCCTAGAACATGCAGATTACCTAGCATGTCTGAGCTGTGGTAATGTTAATTTTAAAAATCCCTTTCAACTTTAAAAAATGTTGGAAACTAAGATTTTAGAGAAGGAGAAAGACTTCTTTATAATGCTCTCATCAAGGATCGTAAAGTTAAATGTTTTAGATATACACGTATGAAGATGGAAGTGTCTCCTGAGTCATAAATGCAGGGCCACTCCTAAACAATGTAATGAAACAGCAAGATTTCTGAAGTAGAAGGAGAATAAGAATTAACATTAATTACAACATGCCGATACTCACAAAGTAGTTATAGAAGGTAAGTAACTAGGGTGGACCTGTAAATTAATATGAGCTACTCAAGCACATAATTCTCAAAGTGAACCTACAAAAAGCCAGATGAATCAGAGAACTATTTAGGTCAAACATTGTATTTTTCTAGGCACAGAAAGAAATACCTTTTTGCTGACACCTTCAAATTCTCTAATGCTTCCAAATTAGTCATCCATAGTTGACCTCTATGAGATATTGGTAATGAAGTCTTCTCATGCTACTTTATAAAACATCGTGACATCTGCAAGATAAAATATTATACATCTGATAAAAATAAACTTTATAAAGGATAAAAATATATATCTTTAGAGAGAATGCCTCTAAAATAATGTTCCATTTTTAGGAAGCAGATATAAAACTGTAAATACAGCATGATACACCTTTGTTAAACACATATTTTTATACAAATAAGATACATAATATATATAAGCTTTAGGTCTTCATCCACTTTCTTCTGCCACCACCTTCTCTTTGTTTCTGAGAGTATCGCTAACATAGGCTGTTAAGTGTGAATATTTTCACTAAAAGTTGAGACATACACTGGGGAATTACTACAGCACATACAGGAAGCTACCTAAACCTAGCTAGAATAACAGATTTTCCTATTGGGTATTGTCTATTGTAAACCTACAAAAATTAAAGCATTGTAGTACTGCATCCAAATAGATGGATGGAATAAATATTATATCTAAAAATTAAATCAAATTTAATTTTAAATCCAATGTAAGAATTTAGTATGATTAAGAAAGCCCTCCAAAACAACAGGGGAAGAACAGATTCTTTCATAGTCAGCAAGACAACTGGAAAACTACTTTCTAAGTTAAGTTAGATTTCCCACCCATGTTGCATTCCCAAATAAATTTAGGATGGTTTAAAGATTTACATAGAGAAAATGAAAGCGTCCAACAATAAACATTAATAAAATCTTGGAGTAGGGAAAGGAATTTCTGAAACATAAAAGAATATCTGGAAACCTGAGAAAGGAAGTAGCAAGTACACTTGCAAAAAATAGTTCAAAGGAAATAATACGACCAGAAAACAAAGGTGTACTTAAAATGGTGCTTATCATAGTGTTTATAAATCTAAATATTTGAACTAATTTAAAAATCCATCAGGGTGACATTGGTCAATAAAATTACATAGGTTCCACGTGTACAATTCTATAATAATCATCTGTCTATTGTATTGTGTGTTCACCACTAAGTTTAATCTCCTTCCATCACCATTTGTCCCCCCTTTATCCTCATCTACCTCCCCCCAGCCCCTTTCCCTCTGATCATCACCATGCTGTGGTCTGTATCTATGAGTTCTTTGGGTTTTGGGGGGTTTTTTCTTAATCCCTTCACCTTTTTCACTCTTCCCCTCTGATAGCTTTCAGTCTGTGCTCTATATCTCTAAGCTTGTTTCTGTTTTGTTTGTTAGTTTATTTTGTTCATTAAATTCCACATACAAATGAAATCATATGATATTTGTCTTTCTTTGACTGGCTTATTTCACTTGTATGATACTCTCCAGGTCCATCCATACTGTGGCAAAGGATAAGATTTCCTTCTTTTATACGGCTGAGCAGTATTCCCAGCTTTTAATCCACTCATCTACTGAGCACTTTGGCTGCTTCCAAATCTTGGCTATTGTAAGTAATGCTGCAATGAACATAGGGTGCATATATTCTTTCAAATTAGTGCTTCAGGTTTCTTCGGATATATTCCCAGAAGTGGAATCACTGGGTCATAAGGCAGTTCCATTTTTTTATTTTTTGAGGTAACTCCACACTGTTTTTCACAGTGGCTGCACCAGTCTGCATTCCCACCAATGGTTCACGAGGGTTCTCTTTTCTCCACATCCTCGCCAGTGCTTGTTGTTTGTTGATTGTTTCCGGCATTTTTATGGTCTCTACTATTTAAAGAAGAAGTAACAGAAATAAAAAATGGTAAACATAATTCCTCCCCCCAAGACAACTTCTATTAAGAATTCCATATATTTACCCTTTCACAATTTATGTCCCTAATTTATTTTTACAAAAATGGCATCATTACAGAAAAATTTTCCTCAGATTAGCAAGATTCTTCTTCCTAAATTCCTCATCAGAAAAATTTAGAACATTGTTTCTTTTCAAAATCCTTCTTGCTTCTTTCCCAGATTATACCAAGCATTTGTTTTTGTTTTTGTTTTTCATTTGACCCCATTCATAAATCCTCGATTTGTCAGATGCTTTCACTAAGAGGAGGCAATAATTCATGGTGACTCAGCTGGTCTGCCTGGGCCTGCCTGTCAGTCTGACTCAGGCCTCTCACCCTTTGGACTTTCTCATTACTGGGCTTAAGTGGTTCTAATTACGTATGAATGAGGTACACACAGAAATTCAGATATTATCTTTTAAGCAGTATCTTGAGATCTGCAGAAAGAGAACTTGGCTGGTGACCAAGTTCAGGGTCTTCTCGAGTTCCGTTTCTCACAATCTTTGTCACAGGGACCTCTGGATCTCAGTTTCTTGATTAATGACTCGTTGGGTGGGCATCAGGAATTTTTAAATTGTGCTCTGAAAAGTGCTAAAACCCTGAGAATGTGCCCCAAAATTTTCAATAGAAGGGTAGAAAAAGAATTACTGAATAAATAATTAATTAATAGAAACTCACAGTTCATCGAATAACTCATCTTGGAAATTACTGAAAATGATGAGAAAATAAAATTAGCTCCTAGCTTATAGGAAAAACGAAATCTCTTATTTGGTAAGGAATAAAACATAGGTACTGTCGAGCCTAGTCTCTAAATTGTTATGTTTAAAGTTTAAAATGCATCCTTTTGTTTCACTTTATCTCTATTACCTGCTCCCCCCACCCCCCCAACCCACTCCAGTCTCTTTCAAAGCAACTCTTATGTGTTCAGTTTCTAAGCTCAATACAAATAATGAAATAGAAAAAGCATTGGATTCAACCAGTCAGAGAATTTGAATCTGAGTCTCAGTCTGCCACTAATTTTTGACCTTGAGCTAGTCACTTACTTCTCTGGAACTGTTCTTTCATTCAATAATTTATTAATCCATTTTGAGCACTTACAGTAAGCACACCTGCTACTAAACTGAACACTACAATTAATATGTCCCAGCCCACTTTCCAGGAACTTACATCGTGATCAGGGGAAGGCAGAAAGACAAATAGCCACAGATATGTATAAGTCAGTGGGAATGAAAGAAAAAAGACAGCCTTGAGGGAATATGACCACAGGATTGCCAAATCCCTTTCAAACCCCCAAAGTCTGCAGCTCTGTGGAAAGTAGCTTGTTTTTCTCAGGATCCTAAATACTGTAAAAGTCTTCTCCTCAAATCACTGAAAAGAAAGGGATAAACTTATAAATATGTAATGAGGGTTGACCAGCACCTTCTCCAATATCCCTCCCAAGCTGGTCTGAAACTAATCACAGCCAAAGCAGGATCTTATCACCAGTGTGTGTCCCGCACATGGGAGGGACTCAAATATATTTGTTGGGTTAACTCATTAATGCCTAGCAGGCAGGCTAGGCCAAAGCAGAAGGAACCTTCTAGCTTTTTTCTCCTGGTATGGATTTGGCAAAAGCTAAGTCTTAGAAAATGTGACGACTCTCAGAACAAGAGTGGAACATGAAAGGCACTCCTTGGGACCTGAACCTGTGCAGTTGCTCATTCTGTTACGTCTCCAAAGCTGATTTTCCAGAAAATGATGATGACCATGACGATGATGATGATGACAATGACACTTGGAGCTTGTCATCATCATCAACATCAAGCTTGGAGATCTCACCAGTCTTCATAGACTTATAGATGAATCTTTTGGCCCATGACAAAGAAAGAATTTCCCAAACATGAACACGTCTTTACATTAAGACTCTAACTCAACAGAGATGTACTTCTTTCAGCAAATCCTTTACAGATGTCTGTGAGCTTCAGTGTGTCCAGGAAGGAGCGATGACGGACTTGTCTGCGGCATGCATCCACCTAGTTTGGCGGGTCCGGGGACATTCTGGGCTTCCAGGTGTGGCATCGAGGCAGGAAAGTGTTCTGCAAAGGCTGCAGACACTGCAGCTGCCTGCCGAGCTGATCCGAAGCACAGCTGTTTGGCTCCGAGAGCGGCAGATAGGAAGAGCGCTGCAGCCTGCCACAGAAGTCAGCTGGGATATCTGCTACTCTTGCAAATTGGTCTATATTAGATACGTAATTCAAGGGCTAAAATTAAAACCAAAATGAATACACAATTTCTGGAACAGTCTTCAAACATCCCAGTGCTTTCTTTTAATACAGCCAGCTGTCGTCTTCTCGGGCGCAAAAGGAATTTCCTCTAAGCGGAAAAGTCTGAAGCGGGTTCTTCAAAGATCCTTGAGGGAAACTTATTCTGCTAGCAGAAAAGGAAGGTTCAAGATGCCTCGGAGCGGACACGGATGAAAAAACACTTTAGGCTGTCAGGGGAGAGGAGGTCATCTTAAATGGTACATGAAAATACAGTAATCGAGTTAGAAGTCTAGATGGAAACTAAAAGAGCAGGAGTGCTATCAAAGACATAACCTTGTAAAGCAAGGACCCAAGAACACGAATACCTATGTAGAATACATTATATGTGTGTGCATATATACCACTGCGGGAGTGAGCTAAACAACCAGAACAGATGGTAGCTATGCACAACCATGTGACCTTACCCATGCCATGCCTGGTCTCTCATCCTTGTTATCTGAGGACGTTTGAACTGCATAAACCCTGGGATTCGTGCAGTCCTGTGTTCGGTCCCCCAAATTTCTCATGCTTTCTCCTGCCTCTGTGCTTGTGCACAGACTATTCCCTCCACCAAGGAAATCCTTGGCCAACACCTGTAACTTCCTGCAAGAAGATCTCTTGACCCTTCAAAACTGAATTAGGTACATTTCTGAAGGTCTTCCCTAGGACTCCATATTTACTCTTATATTCAGGATTTGGAGTGGGAGTGGGAGGGGGGAGGTGAAGCAAAAAAAACATTGCCAAAGAAGCAAAAGTGTTCATCTCATTTTACTTATGAATGAGGAAGAACTGGTGAGCAATTTTCTAAATCCCCACCTCCAAATTCTGAATCAAAATAATTTTATCACAGTTGGTAACATTCTCTGGGGAGCCACTAAAAGCTATTAGAGGCTTCTGTTCAGGTTTCTAGGGCCCCAAACAGAGCAGGGGAAAAATCTTAATCTGATGATTTTAGGTACAATAATGAAGACACACTGTTCTGCAAGCCTGGGCCACAGCCTAGTAATAAGAGAAATATTTTTGTTCAAATTAGGTTTGGCCATGTTGTCACTGAGAACATAATTACTGTATGTCCTTGGGAGGTGCAATTAGTTAATAAGCTGCCAGCAGACCCAGAGCCCTCCCTGGTGGCAAACCTGAACCAGAATTGGAGGAACCTTGTGGACCCTCCCCTGCTCCCCAGGCCCACCGCCCTCCCAACGCCTATTGTTAACACTGCAGGATTCAGGAAAGAACCAGAATTGAACATCCTCTTCTGTGGAAAGAAGCAGAGTTTACCCAGGGGCCATGTGACAAAGCAGTGTGAACTGAAGGTGGAACCAGGTCAGGGATTAGGGCACGCCCATAAGGACTGGGTCAGTTAAGGTCCCAGTAGGAAACAAATGGCATACTCATAACAGGGAAATTCAAGGAGAGTTGAATAAAGAATCTATTTGCAAAGGTGTGGGCAGGATGTAGAGAAACCACAGAGATTAGTGCTGGCGATAGTACAGCAGGTGTTACCACCCCTAAGCAAAAGGGGAGAATGGTTACCAGCACCAGAGCCAGAGAGTGCTGAGTGAAGAGAGCCCCTTGGCAGGAGGCTGGCACCTGTGGTAGCGGGGACTAGGCCAGAGATCAGGGACAAGGCAGGAGGGAGCTGACCTCTCTCCCCTTCCTCCCTCCAGTCCCCTGCTGAGGTCAAAGGGTAAGAGAGCCATGGGTGGATCTCTGGGTGCACAAAGCAGAGTGGAGGGACGTGGAGAAGGCCTGGAGGACAGGCAGAAGAGTCCAGCACATGGATGCTCACGCTGTGAAAGCTGCATCATACGGTCATTTCCCTAACATATACAAAGAAAATTCCAAACCACGTAAACGTGAACCTTGGCAGTGGTTAAAAGCATGGATGGGTGAGACTGCCTAAGTTAACGTCTTAGCTCTACCTGTGGCAAGTGGCTTCATCTCACTCAAACTTGGTTACACAGTAATAGTACCCATTCAGAGTTGTTGAGATTCAGTAAGGCAGCCAGGATAGTTAATGATGAATTGCAAGTGCTCAATAAATGTTAATATTAATTTTCCAGTTATTGCCATTACTGTGTTTTGCTAAATATTACATATGCCATGTCATCTGATGTTTTCTGATTGAAGAAGCTAAAGGGCCAAGGGGCAAGAGTAGAGTAGAAGCATCTTCTCCATCCCATTCTCTCCGGCCCCAAGAGAGAAAGAGGAGTCAGGTCCCTGAGTGTGCTAACGCAGAGGCATCATGTCAGACAAGAAACCTAGAATGCCAGAGACCCCAGAGAGGAGGTTTGCAAAAGAGGTCGTGAGACCAAATGTCCTAATTAACTCACATAGGTTAAAACATCCACTCACAGAAAAGGGTTGGGAGGCTCACACATTCCCATTATGCTTAAAGGAGAAAATAGATTGGCAAATGGAATTGCATCTGTGTAGAACAATCTCTGTATTACACAGAGAAATGAAATCTCTTCAGCAATTCAGTGGTGGTCTCAGCATGTGTCTGAGAGCACAAAGAAGACAGCATAACTCTGGCAACAAAAGCTCAGGGTCTGCAAAAGTTTCTTTTATGTAACTGTTTGGCCACAACTTATATGCATTGGCAGAAGTGGATGCCATTCGAGTATTCCCTATAGTTTGGAAGCATGGGAGTTTCTCCTCTGCATCCTACCATAAGTATAATCCTTTATAGTAAGACTACCTGTTTTGACAACCTGACGTAGCTAAGTTAAACACGGAGAATTAGTATTGGCAAGTTAATAGGATCCTATGGATCTATAAGTCACCAAGTTCAGCATCAGAAGAAGACAGATGCAGAGAAAGCAGAACACAATTTCTGCCAGGGGAAAAGGAATGAGTTGGATCAAACAAAAGACTAACACCAAAGACATGCATAACACAATCCCTGGGCTTAACAGCTGGTCTTTGATGAACTTACCTGTTTTGATTTAAGAAATTTAAATATTGGTAGGTTGTGGACTTCTCTCTCTCTCTCTCTCTCTCTCTCTCTCTCTTTTTTGTTTGGATGGTTGTTTTTAGAGTTTTGTTCTGTTAAATAACAGCTTCCTTGAAATATAATTCATATACTATACACTTTACCCATTTAAAGTGTACAGTTCAGTGTTTTTTTAGTATATTTATACTTATTTGCAACCATCAGCACAGTCAATTTTAGAACATTTTCATCACTTCACAAAGAAACCCCATACCCTTTAGATCCCATTCCTTTGTCCCCTATCTTCTGCCTTCCCCAGCCTAAACAGCCACTAACCTAGTTTCTGTCTATATGAATTTACTTATCCAGGCCATTTTATATAAATGGAATGATATAATATGAGATTTATTGTGACTATCTTCTTTCACTTAGCATAATGTTTTCAAGGTTTAGCTACATTGTCACATATATCAGAGCTTCATCCTTTTTTCTGTGCAGAATAATAATTTGTTGAAAAGATACACCACATTTTGTTTATCCATTCATCAGCTGATGGACATTTGGGGTTGTTTCCACCATTTGGCTAAGATGAATAATACTGCTGTAAATGTTCTTGTACGAATTTTTGGATGGACATATGTTTTCATTTTGGGGAGCGGGGGGTAAATACCTAGGAGTAGAATTCCTGGGTCATTTGGTAAATCTATGCTTAACAGATTGCTTGTGAAAGTGACTGCACCATTTACCTTCCCATGACTCCTTCATTTTTTTCTACCACCGTTATAACTATGATAATCAAATTGATATCTAAGTGAAAGTACAAAATCCTGGGTTGGTCTCTATGCCAGTCACATCCACAAATCATTCTTCTCACTTCCCCACCCACTCCCAAATATATGTTGACCATCTGTGTAGCAAGTCACAGTGAATCTTAGGAGGATTCACATAAGAACTCTGTAGTCCTTTCCTCTCTGAGATTAATTCATCTTATTTTTCTCATTCTCAAAAAAACAAGTGAGATAGGCATGATGGGTGTGACTATCTCCACTGAACTTATCAGGGAACAGCACACAGGAAAGTGAATAACTTGCCCTCTAAGACATGGCTAAGCAGTGATGCCAGAGATAGTAACACACATTTCAATCTCTCTCCTTCTGTAGGAATGATAAGCTATTAGCATAAACAATAACAATGCTATGAGTCAAATGAGTGACCAAAGCCGAAATGTAATGAGTGTTGTAAACAGTGAGAGCAGATGAACCGGGATAAAGCTGTAGTGTGGACAAAGGAGGAAGATCTGAGGAAGAGTTCCTGGAGAAGAAGAGAAGGTAGCATCAGAGGTGGGTTTTATAGGACACATAAGAATTTGAGAGTTTGACAAGTTGAGTTGAGAGAAGACACTGCTGCCTACAAAGCAGTAGGACCACCAACTTAGAAAACACAAGCAAAACCAGGGAACAATGGGTGTTCCCGTTTGAGTGGAAAAATATTCCCTTATGGTTAGCTGAGTAGTAATAGGTTATGGGTTTCAATGCAGAAGTCAGAATCTGGTCTTTATTCAGTCAGTGGTAGAGAAAAATTGACAGAAATTTTATTAAAAGATTTTTATATCAATGTGGTACTCTAATAATTCAGTTGTGACAATACTGTATGAAAACAAAAGTAGAAGGAGAGATAATGGGACTAGACACACTAGTTAAAAGACTGTCACAATAGCCCAAATGTGATATAACAAATGTCTAAATCAAACATTCTCAACCAGAGATTTTGCTCCCTAGGCAACATTTGCAATATCTGGAGACATTTTTGTTTGTCACACAATGTGAATGTTCCTGGCCTCCATTGGATAGAGACCAGGCATGCAGTTAATACCCTAGAATGCACGGAGAACACCATACAACAAAGAATTATCCAACTCATATCATCTGGGCCATGGTTGAGGAAATCTGGTCTAGATTCAGGTACTGGCAATGAAAATAAAAGCAAAGGACAGATAATAGAATTATTGTCAAGGAATAAATGGTAGGATTTAAGGATTGATTGGATCTGGAGGCAAGAGATAGAGAACAGGTGATTTTTAACTTGAATGGTTGACAAAATTGGTATTAGGAGAAGGAATGAGTATAGTGAACATATGTTTTAATCTTTTCGGTATTCCTTTCTTTGGAAAGAACCTCCTTCTCAAACTGTAATGGAGTCTGGATGGGGAAGATCACACCCTCAGCCTCACTCCAAGTGGTAATTTCCTGACCTACTTCTGGACAATCAGAATCTACTCTAGACTTAGCTCTAGTGAATGGTTCTCTGGGTGGGCATGTGATCCCAGCAGAGCACTCAGAGTTCTTCCTGGATTCTACAGGTCACACATGAAGCCTATCTGAAAATTAAATTAAAAAGAGGGAAGCAAGACACGGCAAGAGAGAGAGAGAGAGATTTTTAAGTGATCTCATTTAAGCTCCTGGATCCAGCTATACCTGAAATACAAGATTTAGAGACTTCTCAATTATTTTAAGCCAATTCATTTTCTTCTTTGTTTAAGCTAGTTTGAGTTGAATTTCTATTACTTTCAAATGAAAAATCTCTGCTAGTAAGAATGAGACTAATTTTGGATATGTTAACAAGTGGAAAATTCATTAAATAGATATAAGTGGGGGAGCAGCTAGAATTTAGAGGACTAGGTTGTTAGGAGACATATTTCATAATTTATATTTTAACTAGAGGCCCGGTGCACAAAATTCGTGCACTGGGGGGTGGGGTTCCCTCAGCCCAGCCTGCCCTTCTCACAGTCCAGGAGCCCTCAGTGGATGTCCTATTGACGGCCACAGTCTGGCAGCAGAGGTTCGGAACATGCTCCTAAACGTAATGATAATTTAAACTCTTAAGAAGGAAGTTAGCTGGCATGGTGTGGTGGCATAGCTATACGAGTGCCAGTCAAGTGTTTACTCAGCCCCTTTGTCATGCCCAGCATTGTGCTGAGTGTTGTGGGGAACAGAAGTAGCATAAGACATCATTCCTACTCTGATATGTCCCAATGTAGCTGGAGGGCGCACACACACACACACACACACACACACGCCATGGAGATCAAGCCAGCTTCCTATGCAACATTATATCAAGTAATAATACAGTTTTAGGCTGTGATGCTATTGAAAAATAAATAGGTCAGTATATCAAATGCTATTAATTATGTAGCACAAACAAGGACAAAAGGGTGATTGGTGAAGGAAGAAATTATGTTAATACCCTGCATTTATGAAGTTTTTCAAACATTTTGCACTCATTTTGTTTATTCCTGACAGTACCTTGGAGGGTCCCAGCTGGGGGCGGGGCTTAGGCGGCACAGGGCTTAGGCAGCACACGGGGGTCCCGGCTGGGGGCGGGGCTTAGGCGCAGGGGGCTTAGGAGGCACATGGGTGTCCCGGCTGGGGCGGGGCTTAGGTGACACAATCGCATTGCCTAAGCCCAGCCGCCCAGGGCCGCACCTGGCCCTGATGGCGTCTGGCTGCAGCACATGGGGGTCCCAGCTGGGGGCGGGGCTTAGGCGCAGGGGGCTTAGGAAGCACATGGGGGTCCCGGCTGGGGCGGGGCTTAGGTGACAGGATCGCGCCGCCTAAGCCCAGCCGCCCAGGGCCGCACCCAGCCCTGATGGCGTCTGGCACTGGCCAGCCCTGCCTGCAGTATGCAAATTAGCGCTGATTAGCCAATGGGAAGCATAACAGAGGTACGGTTAATTACCCTTTTTGTCTTTTATTAGATAGGATGGTTATAGTTAGATACCAGAATAGTTACAATATTTTTGAAGCAGGCCAAAGATAGAAAAGACACTTGGTGTTTCTTCTATAATTTATAATAAAATAAAATGAATTATAAATTATTATTTAAGAAGTCTAAATTATTACATTGTGATCAGTCAGAAATAATAGTTTTAGTAAAGATATTGGAAACAAGTTACTTGTGAATTATTTTGAACTATTTGTAGTTTCACCACATATAGAACAGCTTTGAATTTGTTCAATTCTGGCCCATCAGTGTGTTATTCTTTGCTCTCAGATCTCTTTCATCTGCTTCCCCTGCTCTGTTTTGTACAACAGAGGGTTGATTTCTGCAAAACACACTGGCCTGGCTTCTCTGCCAATTGGCTTCTAGTTAATTTGGCCAATAAGAGTCATTGGCAGGAGTTTGGAGTGTAGGAGGTAGGAAGAAGCCAGAGCATGCCTCTCCTTCTCTCCTGGCTTTGGCCAGCGTTTCTGGTGGCCGAGTCCGCTGTGGTCCCGGTTTCCCCAGGGCAGCCCTACCCTTGGCGGCCTCATTTCCAGCCGAGCAGACCCAGCTCCTAAACTCTAGTGCAGTGGTTCTCAACCTTCTGGACCTTTAAATACAGTTCCTCATGTTGTGACCCAACCATAAAATTATTTTCGTTGCTACTTCATAACTGTAATGTTGCTACTGTTATGAATCGTAATGTAAATATCTGATATGCAGGATGGTCTTAGGCGACCCCTGTGAAAGGGTCGTTCGACCGCCAATGGGGTCGCGACCCACAGGTTGAGAACCGCTGCTCTAGTGAAACCACCTCCTCTTTTTGTCCCTTCAGCCCTGGAGGTGTTGATAATTTCTTCCTATTTCTAATATCTAACATCACTATTTACTGTTTGCCTTTTTTGCTCTCCCAACACCTTTGTTCCCTATGTTAAATCATTTCTACTACCCCACCAACTTTGGGTTCTCTGACTATAGTCTGACTGACTTGTTTGCTTCAAATCTTAGTCAGTTCAGGCTGTATAAGAAAAATACCATAGACTGGGTGGCTTACACAACAAATAGTTATTTCTCATACTTCTGGAGGCTGGAAGTCTGAGATCAGAGTGCCAGCGAGGTCAGGCCCCTGGTGAGAGCCCTCTTTGTGGTTGATGGACAGCCGCCTTCTTGTTGTATCCTCACACGGTGGAAAGAGAGACATCATCTCTCTTGCATTTTTTTATAAGGGCACTAATCTCATTTATGAGGGCTCCACCATCATGACCTAGTTACCTCCCACCTCTGAATACTATCACACTGAGGATTAGGGCTTCCACGTGTGCACTGGGGGTGGCAGGGCACAAGCATTCAGTCCAAAGCATTTAGTCTCCAAATCACCAGAACTGGGGTGATGGACAGAGGAACAAAGCAAGCCCATGTACAATTCCTGACCCTTCAATTAAATAATAAGATGTATAAACGATTGTGTTGCTGGTGGTGGATATAAAAATATAAAATATAGTTCATAATAAGCATGTAATATAAAGTCATATAAAAGTAAAATTTAAAATATAAAGTGGTATAGATCTAAGTTTTGAAGTTCAGAGGAGAGAGACTGATGTGAGCTGAACTGTAAAGGAAGCAGAATTCCAGACGGCATTATGTGGAGAAAAGGGCAGCGCCTAAGCAAAGAAAGAGGCAAAAGCCCAGGAAGGTCTGACTGAAGTGGAGACATGTATGAGTAAATCAGTTCAAATAAGTAAGAAAAGGTCACATTGCAGGTCCTTCAATAGCAGGCAGAGAACCGTGGAGTCTGTGCGATCAATCCCAGAGGAACTGAATGGGGAGACTGTGTCCTTTAGGAGATAAAGCCTATACCCCCTTTTTCATCTGGTTAATGAAACACGGAACAAAGGGTCCAAAGCTGCCTTTCATTCCCACTTCCTGACCCATTTTATAATCTTAAAATCTTCTCAGAGTTTAGGTCTTGGTTGCCTAATTATAGAGAAGTTCATAATAAATAATTTTCATCAAAAAATAAAGATTCTTATTTTTCAGATGGCTAAGGACTTTTTAGATATTTACTAGACACCTAATCTTTTGCTAAACTAACATCATGAGGTCCGTTTTATTTTTCCAATGACCCATGCAATCCTTCATAACAAACATGACTCGCTGCTGCATGAGAAAAACCAGAAAGAAGGGTGTTTTCCCAGCACCTAGTTCTGAAACATGCTAAACTGAGTGGTAACTCTGGCCTTCCTAAACCAGACTGGAAGAAACAAAGCAATACTTTAACATAGTCTATTAATTGCTTTTTAGAAGTGAAAGTACCTAGTATACAGCAACCCAAGAAAGAGTGTGTCGTTCAACATTTGATGTGGTTTTTGATAATGAAGATGGAAAGAAACACTAATGCGAAGATTAAAAACTTATTTTAGAATTTATAAGTGGGTTAGCTTGACAGGTGGCTGATGAAATAAAATCCTACATCCCATTTTAGATGAAGGTGAGTTTGTTTTGTCATGTGTCTGGTGATTCACATTAGAACAGCTAGTAATCATCTGCTGTTTCCTTCATCTTCATTGTGGGAAGAAGCTGCAGAAGCGCTGTCTGAGCTCTCATCCCTGGCCAGGAATGAATTGCAGACAGAACAAACAAAAGACTTAATTGTAGCCTTTAACTGAGAGCAGGCATAGTACACATGGAACGGAAATCACATCCAAGACAAATTGTTTAAAAGGCGGGGAGGAGAGAATAAAAGAAGTGAACTGGAATTTCAGCGTTGGGAAGGAGAGATTAAATTTAACTTCTCCCCTTCTATAAATTGCTGTGGGTAAAAATTCGTTTGGCAGTTTGAAAGGGTCTTCGAAAGGATTTTCAACTGATTTTGAGTCTGTTTTGTTAACTTCCTCCCAGATAGTATTTCAGTGCTGATAATACACAGGATTACAGGAGCTATGGCCACTATACCTTTATGAACTAAGGACCTATATGATTTGCGCATAGTTTACAAAATTGTGTGACTTCTTTGATGGCTTGAGTTGGGCGCAGAGTGCGTTTAATAGAAAACACACAAAAATAAACCTGTTAACAGAAGGCAAGTGGAAACTTGGCAGAGTCGCATAATCATGTCATTTGGTAAAATGAGCAGGCGGGACAAGGAAACATGAATTGAAAGGGCGTTTTCAGTTCTGGACAAGACGTGGCCAGGCAAGTCTGCTGAGTTGTGGCACTTCTACAAGGATGACACGGGGCAGTCTCCGGAGTTCAACGAGCTTCTCAGCTAACCCTTAATTGTTAAATCACTATAGCAGCTACCCATGTGTCATCCCTGCTCCAGTTGCTTTAGGCTTCTTTCAGCACCTGTTTTGCATTTACTGTTAGTATAAAGAGACTTCACACAAATGTAAAATGAGACTATTACTGCTGCTAACTGCATCTATACCTTGGTTACAAAACATTTAAAACACACACACACACACACACACACACACACACACACACACACCCCAGAATGGGAATCATCAGACCAGCTCTGTGAGCTCTGAAGGTCAATAATTGTAAAAACAAAACAAAAACAATACAACAAAGAAACGTAGGCAGTCCATCCTCCAGTGATTTCATGAAAACCTTGAAAAGAGAAGAAAGCAACCTTTTTCACATGGGCAATTGGCTGCTAGGGCACAGGATGTACCTCAGTAGCCGCTGCACCCGCCAGGCCTAACTTGCTTCTCGCTCAGCCTCCTGACCCACGAAAAGACTGGAATTTAGAGGCTGAGAAGTCCTGGAAAAAGGGGGTGCAGAAGCAAGCCCACTTTCCTGCTCCTGTCTCCCCATCTCATCCCACCCCTTTGTACCTGAGGACAACTTGTGAAAAGAAAGCCCTGATAATCACATTTTCACATTCCTGTGCTGTCTCTGTGAATGACAGTGGTCCTTAACTAGACAGGTTTAAACTGAACTTTTTCAGAGGATTTTTTAAAAATGTATTTTTATTGATTTTAGAGAGGAAGGGAGAGAGAGAGAAGAGAGAGAGAGGGAGAGAGAGAGAGAGAGAGAGAGAGAGAAAGAGAGAGAAACATCAATGCTAAGAGAGAATTACTGATTGGCTGTCTCCTGCAAGCTCTCCACCAGGGATCTAGCCCAAACCCAGGCATGTGCCGGATGGGGAATCGAACGGTTACCTCCTGGTTCATAGGTCGATGCTCAAACACTGAGCCATGCCAGTCAGGCTTCTTCAGAGAATTTACAGAAATATTTTGATCTCTACTGATAGAAGGGAAGGTCTATGGGATCTAACCACAGAGCCTCTGTGGTCAAAAGCCAAAATACTATTTGCCTGGAGTAACTCATTCCCCTCATAGTATTAAAAATGGATGTATCGGGATGTAGCTGCGAGATCAACACACACTTAACTTATAGTTTTCCTCCCTTGTCTGTCTCTGAAGGGAAAAAAAATGCCTTCCCTCGGACCACTGGGTCAGTGTGGAACCACAGGCCTGTGGGGCTTGTGACAGTGCTTCTGTGAGAGCGACTGCTATGCTTTAGCCAGACTGCCCTGTGGGACCTGCAGAGTTCCATCAATCCCCCGCTGGTTATCACCCCGGGTTGCTGTCCCAGGGTGGGTGGATGACTGATCATCCACAGAAGGAAGGTTTATCAAAACTGCCCAGCAGCTGGCTGGCCTCCTCAGCCCTGGAGCTGAAGCGATCTTGTTTTAGAGCGGATGTTTGAATTCTTTCTTTAACATGAAAGCGCAGTGGATCAATGGGAGGTTTGACAATCTGTACGCAGAAAGAGTTATCAACTCTAGTTCATTTTCTCATCCCCGGAGGAGAGTTTAGAAAGTATACTTTCCGACATGAACCATCTAGAAAAGAAGTTAAAATAAATTGCTTATCATAAAAGGTTTGCATTAAAGAAAAACATAAAGACCAATAGTGGCTATTCAGGATCTGATTTTTTTATATGGGTGGCAAAAATAAAGTAATATGGAATGATGTCCGTAACTGAAATTGTAGATACACAAGGACAACATATCTGATAACTGAAAGTAAGTAAATGTGGTCCTTAAAAAAAAAAAGCCTTTAACATTTTCATACAAAAAAACACACACTATGCTAAGAGGTCTCAAAGATTTATTCCTATTCTTACTGTAGTGGAAAAAAAGTGATGTATTACAGAAAGATAAATCAACTCTTATTCAAGAGAATAAGAGGATTGTTAAAGATTGCACAGCAAGACCATTCTTGACTTTCAGACCCCAAATGCCCCACTCTAACCACATTAGAGTTGTCTTAGGGGTCATTTTTACATGAGAATGCTTTATTTCATTGCCAAAGGGAAAAAGAAAAAATATCCCACTAAATATATAGGAGTAGGTTTAGGTCTTAGAGAAAATAATCACTCATTATTTGTTACAGTTGAATTAATGCCTGATGATCTTGTTTTCTTAATGCTACAATTCAAGCCACTAAAATGTATAACTTTGCACTATCTTAGAACCAGTTGAAAGTCAGCAGATGGTTCCTTTCACAACAGCCTTGATCGGCATTCTTTCTGATCTCTCACTCTGTGAGGGATGAGGTATAATTTTTAACACAAAAGTCCTATGGCTGCCTGTGAGGATAGAAGAAAGAAACAGGTGTTGGATGATATAAAGACATAGAAGATCAAGTTAGACTTGAAATACCATTTCCATTTTTACTTTACTTGGATCCCAAGGAAGGGGCTTACTCCCTACAGAGAGGAGATTTTGAAGATGAAAATGCAAAGTTGGGGATTTCAGACTAAAACTATCTCTCGATCAAAAAAAAAAGCATGTTTTATGGCTTTTGGAGAAGATTAAGGGGAGATGGGTCTTTGGGAAAGGTCTGTTAAGGATATGAATTGTTACAACAGAATAGTGCAAGTATGGCAATTTCTTTTATCTTCTGGAACAGCATGGAAAGAGATATATAATTGTATCTGTGGATTTAAAAGGCACTCTAAAGATTTATGACTTAAAATATGAGCCTAGCAATGTCTACTTTTCTGCAGCTACTGCGGGGTTTGATTTGCAAATGCATTTGATTTGGAGAAATGGCACTTTGCAATTTATCCACTGGCATAATAGATGATCCAACATTCATTTAGTCCTGTTCCCCATACTGCTAACAAAATGGATTATGATTTAGTGAAATTACCTGGTATTGGGAGCAGGGAGCCAAGGAGAGTAGAGGTGAGCAAAGGTTATATTACAGAATGATGTCTTCTAGGGAGTAATCTTGCCTGAGGGTGATATGAAATAAGCACCTTGTGAAGAAAGTTACAGAATATCTCATATTTGTTTTCTTTTTTTCAGCTGAGTCCGGTAATACTTAACAGTTGGCATTATCAGTACACACACATAACTATATTGCATTTCCCTTGGTTTTGTTCTTTATTTAATATTCCTTCATAACTTTTCACTTAAAACACAGCATGGAGATGTAGAAAGAAAATCATGTGGATGCATAAATAATTCATATGTACCTGAAGGCATAAAAATCATGCTAGACCAAAACAAGTAGCAAGAAAGGTGAACGAGAAGTTAAATTTAAATGTTATTTTAAAAAATACACTCCAGTGGAAATCTAACTGAAGGAGTCTGAAAACTAATAAAAAATGACATCGCTCTCTCAGTGAGGATTTGTAACCTTGCTCTTTGGCCCACATCATGGGAATCGACTAATTCAACAGGGATTGTCTTGAACTTGAATAACTTTAGTGTGGGGAGGATTGTTCATGTTAAGGTAGTGAGCTGTCAGTTCTATACAAAGAGATCTCCCACTCTATTTACATAGTGTTCTTTTATACATTCTAGGGTAATATTCTGATCTCTGCCCATGCTTCTTAGAAGCACCTGTCAATCCATTTACAAGCTTCAATGGCATTATGTCTCCAGACTTCATAATAACAGAGATTCTAGTACTGAATAAAAGATAGTGACTGCATTTTCTAAAGAGTGTATGTTTAAAACACAAAACTTAACTTTGAGGAAGGGAAAAATGTAATAGCCTTAGATTTATCATATTTTACAAAGCATTTCATGTGTATCTCTATAGAGTGGTAATATTAGTACTTTATTTTCCTATAAGTATTGAAGCATGTACAGCTACCTAAAAATCTCAAAAAAAAAAAAATAAGTGCAGAGATAAAAAAGGTAGCCAAATTGTTGAAGCATGTACAGCTACCTAAAAATCTCAAAAAAAATAAGTGCAGAGATAGAAAAGGTAGCCAAATTACCCTTTTATTTATTAGTGTTACACTTCCCCATATCTCTATTTCCTTTTATTTTATAGAAAGTAGATGAATGATAATAATAATGGTTAACATTTATTTAATACTTATGGTGTGTCAAGCACTATGCTGAGTACTTTGCAAGATTTATCCCTTTGAAATCTCCTAATGGTCCTATGAGTTATCCCCATTTGATAGGCGAGGGAACCTACTGTAGATGAGGGAACCCAGATAAGAAACTTGTTCAGTGTGATCAAGCTGGTAAGTGATGGAGTTGGAGTCCAGCAGTTTGAATCTTGAAATATATACTGTTAAACATTGTTATTTTCTGGGCTCATCAAAGAAGAAATTATCACTAGCCCTATTACTATCAAGTAAAATCAGATATGTGTTGAGTCTGTCTTGGATCCTTACCAATGAATCTATTGAACTGAAAGAACTTCAGTTTTTGTTTTGTTTGTTTGTTTTAAATATATTTTATTGATTTTTTTTTTACAGAGAGGAAGGGAGAAGAATAGAGAGTAAGAAACATCGATGAGAGAGAAACATCGATCAGCTGCCTCTTGCACACCTCCTACTGGGGATGTGCCCGCAACCAAGGTACATGCCATTGGCCGGAAATGAACCTGGGACCTTTCAGTCTGCAGGCTGACGCTCTATCCACTGAGCCAAACCGGCTAGGGCAAGAACTTCAGTTTTAAGATAGTTTCATTGATCAAGCAGTTGTCTCAAAATATGGATATCAAAGATTGTGAAATTACAATGATCTGTATCACCATTATCTCCCAGTCCTACTATATCATTTTTTACTCAACAAGCATTTATTGATCACCTACTATGTACTTGGGGTTTTTTTAATTGTAGGAAAGATAGAACAGAAGATAAATTATGCAGATGTTTTATCTAGGTAGACATCTTTCTGCAAATTGTATTGATATTTGTATGCTCACCTTCATTTAACAAGTAATTAATGCTATTAAGGACACAATTATCTGGAATAAAGATCCACTAGACTGTCTCTGTGCTTTCAGTCATTCTCCCTTTCTTACAATGAACGATGGCTCTATCCAAGGAAAAGGAGGATCTTAGGGTGCGATTAAAAGTTTGCATCTCACCCTAACCAGTTTGGCTCAGTGGAGAGAGCATTGGCCTGTGGACTGAAGGGTCCCAGGTTCGATTCTGGTCAAGGGCATGTACCTTGGTTGTGGGCACATCCCCAGTATGGGGTGTGCAGGAAGCAGCTGATTGATGTTTCTCTCATCGATGTTTCTAACTCTCTATCCTTCTCCCTTCCTTTCTGTAAAAAATCAATAAAATATATATGTTTTAAAAGTTTGCATCTCTAGAATTTCTTTCCTTGTGATGGTTTAGGTTTGGCCCTTAATCACCTTCAGTTTGCGGAAGGAAGAATCAAATAGCTAACAGCTGCAGTTCCAGAATCATCTCAGACTCCTCACAAAGCTGCAAGTTCAATGGGGCATCAGCTGCCCTTGCCTAAGGAAGAGGAGAAAGAGAGAAAAGGGGCAAAGGCAGAGAGAACAATAAAGGTGTATCGCAGCAGGAATACTGCCTAGCTCTACAATTTCTCTGGTCAGTGGGAAATGCTTTATCTTAATCCACGTGAGCTCTCCCAAGGATGAAAATATTCTTCCTGGGCAACCTTTGATTCATTTGAATAGTTGCTATTCTCAAGCAGAAAATGGAAGGGTACTTATGAAAGAGGTGGTAGGCAAATGAAAGGGTATTATTTCCCCCTTAAAAAGCAGTAAGACACAGAAGGAAATCTGAACATAAATACAGTGCTTTCTCTGACACACACCCATACACCAATCAGTTACATTAAAAATTACTGAAACTGTTCTCCAAAGTAGGACAATCGATGGATTCTGAGATTTCTTAATTGATGCCCATTCACTTCTTCCGGAAGGATTAAGGAAAGTAAAAAAATCCTCTTTGTTCTATTCCAATCCTGCTGATGGTGAAGGTTTGAGACTGTATTTGGATTTTTCAGAATGAATGTATTACTGACCAGGTCCTGGAAGCTCCAGAATAATAGGGCAGTCTTCTAAGAAAGGCACTTGTAATCTCTTTGGAGGATGATTGGACCTTATCTCTTGGAAATGGGCTCATAATCCACATGCAGTTAGTCTAAAATACAAATCCCTCCTCAAAAAAATGTGTGCAAGAGAAACAATATTTCTAACTCAATCTTCTAATGCTGTTTACATACTATCACATCGTGAAACTTGATGTTGGGATTAAAGCAGAGATCAGCCAAGCAGAAATCTCCTCTAAAATTCCCCTAAGATGTAATCACTTGCTAATTACCATCTGGGGTAGGAAACTCTACCTTCATAAGATAATCATTTCTTCCATATTTGGAAGTAAAGTCTGTCTTCCTTCACGATTCCACTCGTAGGAACTAGATGGACCTCTTGGAGCATCAGAAATTTCCACTCTCTCTACCATAGAGGATCCCTTAATATTTGGAGATGGTTATCCTATATAATAAAGAGCTAATATGCTAATTAGACCAAACCGCAGAAGGAGTGTCTGGAAAGTGGTCCAGACAAAGCCAGGGCTGTGAGGGCTGAGCCCCCTGCAGGAATTTCGTGCATCGGGCCTCTAGTATACACATAAGCCCTTTATGTCTTCCTGTTTGCAGAGAAAACATCAAGGGCTTTGGGCTCAGTTCTACCTTCAAAACCTGGCTCTGCCCTAGCCAGTTTGGCTCAATGGATAGAACGTCGGCCTGTGGACAAAGGGTCCCAGGTTCGATTCCTGTCAAGGGCATGTACCTTGATGGTGGCCCTGGTCAGGGCGCATGCAGGAGGCAACCAATCCATGGGTTTCTCTCACATCGATATTTCTCTTTCTCTTCCATTCTCTCTAAAAATCAATGGAAAAATATCCTCAAGTGAGGATTAAAGAAATAAGAAACAAACAAACAAACAACCTGGCTTCACTATTTACATGGACCTGGATATAACATTAAGTGTTTCTAAGCCTCAGCTTCCTTAAGTGAAAAAATAGAATAACACCCATCCCATATGGTTGTGAAGTAGATTAAATTAGTTCAAGGTATGCAAAGTGCCTGACCTTGGAGGTCCTGAGTTAACTGTGACTCGTATAATTCTGAGTTCTCTGGCTTTCAGCCCCCTCTTTCCACCCCAGGTGGTTTGCTCCTGAAGCGACAGAGCAGAGCTTTGCAAACAGTGTGCTACAGGATGTGCCAAATTGTTATCATTTTCTGTAGGTGTCATAGCCTTGGTGTGTGTGTGTAAAACCAGCACATTGCTTTTTATGTTCTCTCCCATGGACCGCAGCAATTTTTTAGTTTTAAAAAAAGTCTCTCTCCCTTGTCATATAAACATTCTTTCATTATCAGCATTTAAACAGCAACTTCTGTTAGAAATAAAGGATTCTCTAAGAGAAACATGGCAGTTCTTGACAGCGTTTTAGTCCCTCAGCCCTAAGAGTGGCCCAGCAAGCCTTTTTTTTTTTTTTTTACTGACTTGCATCCTACAAATATTATTTTCACCATGGTATAAAAAAAAAGTTAAGGAAACACTGCAGTTATTAATGACTACTTGGTATGTGGTAATAGAATTAACTAAATATTATCCTCCAGAAGGCTAAGAAGACTAGAATGAATTATATTATTCATTTGTCCTAGATCTGACACTTCTATTTTGCAGTTTGAAATGGTATTTGGGTTTGGAAAGAGCCACATCAGACTGTTAACTAACATTGACCTGACAGTAGATGAAAATTTCTAGCAAAAATATAGATTCATTCATTCATTAAAAAATATTTTGGACCTACTCTGGGCAGTATTCTAGATAATGCGGACATAGCTTTAAAAAAGAGTAATAAGATTCCTTCCTTCATAAAGTTAAAATAATAATAAACTTTCAATAAAGTCAGTGGTATCTATAATAGAATTTGAATTTTGTAAATAAATAAATAAATAAATAAATAGACTCCCAGGTTGCTGCCCTGGCCCATTTCTGGTCAGGAGGATAAATATCAGAGTCCAAATGGAATGGAAATAAATTACTTTAAATAATAACCTCCTAATATTTTTCCTATTCATTTAATATTAATAAATGCAAATGAATGCTCAGTAGGCTGCCCGATATGGCTGCCACTCTTCCTGCTATTGTGTATTACATTATGCACCATCTAGCCCCCTGCTTCACCAGTTACATCTTTGTTAAATTCAAATAAATTGACACAATGTGGGATATCTTTCTCCTAGCAACTACTGGTAATATTTTTCTTTGTAAAACAGAATCAAGGCCAGAAACCATCTGTATTTTATTCTTGATGATGATGTCCAAGGATCCATTCTTGTATACTCTTGTATATGGTATTGTGACAGAATAGGCTGGGTTGTGTGACACAGTGGCAAACTCCAAGACTGCAGTGGCTTAAAGCACACATTTACTTATTTCTTGCTTACACTATCTTTCTTTCTTTCTTTCTTCTTCTTCCTTTGTTTCCCTTCTTCTATTTGGGATGGTTGATCTTGAACCTGCAGGGAGCAAGCTGGCTCTAGATTTCTCCAAGTCCACATTTCTTTCTTTGCCTCCAATTCTTAGTGTCCAAAGACAGGAAACCACAGACATGCCTTTGTAGGGAGAGCTTACGCTATATTTCTATTGCAGGTAGCAAGTAGGTGTCTGTCTTTGATAAACCCTCAGGGGTCCCAGATGCCTCAGTGCTGCCATTTTAAATATTGTCAATCACCAAGCCAAAGGGAAAGTGGATGTGGTGAAGGGGACACTGCCTCTTAGAGCTTTCACTTTCTCTACTCAGAGAAATGACTTGCCACACCCAATGCCAAGCGCACAGGGAAATACAACCCCACCGTGTGTAGAGAGAGACAGCCTGAAATTTGTGAGCCACCATAATGATTATCACAGGAGCACTATTTACTGATTATATGCTTCCCTTCCAAAGTAATATTACTTTCAGGTGTTCAGAATCTTACTCTGACATTTATGCTAATATGATCAATTGAACAACTTATGATAATGCATTGAATTTAAGAAGCTCTTACATTATCTGTCAGGCATCCTCATAAATCTTAAATATATTCCCTAATTAGACATCTCACTTCTTTAAACTTAGAGAAGTAAATCATTTCATGCTTTTGTAGGAGAGTGATATTGATATAAAATACGTCGGCCTCTGAGGGTAAGGAGTAAGTCTATAATGAGGTGGGCAAGGATTAAAATGGCATTAACTGTAATAAGTGATTACTAAGCAATCTTTGGAATATTTCTCATATAAACCTTTTCATAATCCATCTCATCCATTTTTTTACGGGAAAAAATATGAGGCACTCATGGTTTTTTAATAAATTAGGTTTTAGGAATTTACCGATTGTGGATGGTGTGGGTAGGCCTGAATGTGACAGTGGCAGCACATTCGGGGGGACGCTTCTGCTCAGTGTTTACACGGTACTATTGGAGCCCTTATAAATTAAACCACTGTCTGGCACTCAGCTTGTGAAGAAGGATCTGGCTAATAGCCTATTCCGGCTTGTCTTTCTTTTAGAAAAATTCTGTTGCAAATAACATTGCATTTTCTTTATACCATTCACCTCTAAAGAACCTGATTTTGAGCTTCCTTCCATGGTTTCCTTCAGGCTCTCTGTTTGTGGCTGTTTTGTTTGTGTTGGTGCTTTATTGCTTGCACCTTTAATAGAAGTGAATGTTTTTCTCTTATTTCTTTGTTCAGTACAGAAGGCTGCACCATGCGTGCTCCTCTGTTCCTTGAATGAATTTCAAACAGTCTTTCAGAACCCCCGCATTGGGGCGACAATGAAAGTAGTCAGTAATTGTTGGTGAAAGCTTTCTAACTCCTGCATCGTATCACAAAATTGAATTGTGAAGAACAAAAGCTGGGCCCTTATCCTCCTTTGTATTCTGAGAGGGCTTCCAGAAAGCTTAGGTAAAGTCTGAGTATGTCATTCTGCCAATTTAGCTCATGCAATATAAAACACAATCTGATAGAAATTAATAAGATAATTTGAGAAATTGAATCTGTAGGTAACTAGGAAATATTATCTCTTCCTGGTACATTTGGCTTTCTGTGTCTGAGATTGTAAAATGTTCAGATATTGCAGAACTGAGTAATTGGAGATTTACCAGTACCTATTATTTGCATTCATGACTGCCATAAAATCTCCATAAATTATTGTTTATTATACATTTTTTATGATTTTTTGAAGGCTGGAGTTATAAATACTTATTTGTTGGGAGCATAAACTGAATCTAATGGTTTGTTCAACTTTTATTTATTTCCTACTCCATTAACTTTGGTATAACTTACAAAGATACTACAGTACAAATGGAAAACAATACTTGAGAAAATTCAGGATGTAAAAAAAATTATAAATGAGAAAAATAAGGGTATGACAACCATTAAAACCAAGAATTACAAAAAAAAAAACACAACATTTATTTGGAGCCAGATATCTGATTCTGTATTTCTAAAGCTCACACCAAAATTTCAAAAAAAAATGGAGCTTATCAGTCATATTGCTTTCTCTAAAAATTCTTGTTAGTAAGAGCAAGAGAGAGTTCACAACAAAGTCAAATTCTCTAATCTTTTCTTTTGTGATTTGATGAAGAAATTCTTCCAAGGTCATAAAGATAATCTCTATGTTTGCATCTAAAATTCTTAGCATTTTGCCTTTCATATATAAGCCCTTGATTCATCTGGGATTTTATTTTTTTAATGCTGCAGAGTAGCAATCTTTATTCCTTCTTTTTCTACATTGAAAAAAAATCAATTGTCCCTAATCATTCTAGTTGAGGGTGAATGAGTGAGAAAGTGGAACTACCACTGTAGCCAAGATTGAGACAATTTAATACCAAAAGCTGGAGTTCAACCTCCATGAAGCGTGGGGAACACTGCTGGTGTAATCCTGGCAGAGACACACACTGCTTGGAGCTATTCCCTTGACTCATAATTTGAGATTTTAGCCTTTCCAGTTCCCTTACACATTATAGAGCTTCATTATTTGGGGCTTCACTAATTCAGAAGTTGTTAGAATTCACACAGGTACGCTATTGAAGTTTATTTTTACACCAAGAATAATGGCAGAGATTGCAAGCAATCTTAGTCATATAAAGGAGGGTGTTCACAAGAAAAAACTATCTTAAACTACCTTCAAATACTGTAAAAGAACTTGTTTGTGTATGCATAATATTATGCTTAAATATATTTTAAAGTCACTCCAATGTCAAGAACTTCTACTAGGCAATTACTATATTATTACACATTGCTAGAAAGAAGTGAGAGTTTTCTAACTAATTTTAAGTAGCTTTTTTCCCAAAGAGTCCAATAACATGCTTTTTAATAGAAACAAATACACTGTATTACTGTTTAATGAGTTTAATAAAACAGAAAATAATGCTGTGGTTACACTTTAGTTTCCAAAGCTAAATGTTAACATTTCTAATGTCCTGCTGGTAACTACTTTTAACACATTTCACTGAAGGAATTAATTTGAAAGAAAACAATTAAGATGAAACAGAAATGTCAAAATTTGTCAAATCATCTAACTTACTAATCATTGACCCATATTGCTTTTATTTATATGCTATGTCTCTTAATTATCTATCATGTAACACATTACCCCAAAACTTAACAGAGCAGCTTAAAACAACAAACATTTATTATTTCACATGGTTTCTGAGATTTAAGATTCTGGGAGTGGCATAGATGGATGGTTCAGGCTCAGCTGTGGTCATCTGAAGGCTCAACTGAGGAATGGTCCTCTTCTAAGCTCCCTCACATGGTTGATGGCAGGCCTCGGATCCTTGCTGAGTCCTCAGGTCCTTGTCACATGGGCCTCTCCAGAGATGGCTCAAGTGTCCTCCCACAGGAAGATTGCTTCCCCACAGCCAGTGATTCAAGAGAAAAAGAGTGTGAGTGTCTACATAGATGTAAGCCACAGTCTCTAGAGACCCAGTGTATGAAACTTGTGCATGGGTAGGGTACCTAGGCCTGGCCAGTGATCAGGGCCGATTGGGGCCTTCTGGCTGCTGGCCAGGGCCTCCTTTCGTTCCACGCCGCCCCCTGTTGGTCAGCGCACATCATAGTGAGCGATAGAACTCCTGGTCTACCAGTCAAACTCCTGTGGGGACACTTTGTATATTAGCCTTTTATATATATAGATGACATACCATTACTTCTGCTGTGTTCTACTACCCACAATCCTGGTACAAAGTCGAAGGAGACCACACAGAGTGTCAACTAGGAGGTGGGGAACATTGGGAGCCATTTTGGAGACTTTGCTATTAAAGTATGGCATTTAAAAATTTATAGAGAAAAGGGAATAAAACACAATATAGGGATCAGTTCACTCAAATAGAAGGCTCAGAAACCTATCTATCTATATATATAAAAGCGTAGTATATAAAAAATGATCTCAGTTCACTCAAATAGAAGGCTCAGAAACCTATCTATATATATAAAAACATAGTATACAAAAAATGATAATTATATATGCTTGAATATACTTCTGGGTCTTCTATTTCAATCCATTGGTCTGTCTACTGTGGCATCATCTCTATTCTGATTTTTGAGCACCATAGCACTATAACATTGCAATATCTGGTAGAAAAAAAGAGAAGGAAATGTTAATTTTTAACAATAACAAAATTACAATTTTTCAAAGCTGGCTTCTATTTCTATGCTGAAATAATTACTTCTATCTTCCTCTCCTTGCAAATTCATTAATTTCAAAGAAGTGATTATCAACAACTTGTGAAAAACAGAAAATAATTTTAACAACTTGGGAAGGGAATGCAGGGTAGTAAAACTAATTAGTCAAGGAGGATATGGAGGAAATGAACAATTGACTCCCAAGGGCAAGATAGCAGCTATATGTTTGGGAAAACCTTAATATATTGGTTTCCTAACTTTTTGTTTATGTCTGGCACTTAGATTATGTGGTTTTGCTGTTGCCATATTCATTTCACGCAGAGTAATATGGCATTAGTGGCAAATTATAAAGCAAGGATATTTGCTTTCTTATTCTCCTACCTACCATCTCCCTTTACTGACTGCATTATTCATTGTGTATTAACGGCTGTGATAAATGATCCCAAACCTTAGAGGTATAATGCAATATAGGTTAATTTCTTGTTCAAGTCACAGTCCAATGTAAATGCAATGGGAGGGGAGGGGGGCGGGGGAGGCAACTATTCCACACACTTCCTCAGGCTGCCTCTTCCATCCCCTTAACCTCAATCTTTCACAGTTAAAGGAAAAGACAGAACTTGAAGGCTTATGCAAAATGGTATTTAGGGTCTAGGCCTGCAAGTCGTGTACATAATTTCCACTGACCAGAACTCAGTCACATGACCCCAATAGGAGACTCAGGGGACTGTAGTAAAGCTGTGTGTCCAGGAAGTAAACGGAATGGAGTTTGGTGAACACACAGTAGTGTCTACATAGCACACCCCTTAGTCTCCCTGGGCAATGGGAACACATGTTCTGATGAAACCACTCCTACAAAACTCTAGTCTTCAGTCCTTCAACTTATAATTTTCTTGTGTTTTATGATTTGAAACAACGATTCTTTTTTAAAATAATTTTTTAGTTACAGTTAACATACAATATTAGTTATGTAAGTTTCTGGTGTACAACATAGTGATTAGACATTTATATAACTTACAAAATGATCTCCCCAATACATCTTTAAATATATACAAATAAGAAGGGACTTTCCTGAATCTTAGTTAAAACTACACAGTAAGCTTTGAACTGGGTGGTAGACGAGAGGCAAAGGACTACTGTGGAGCTGTTGTGAGTTATTGAGTGAGATGGTGGGACTATTCAAACCACTTGTGCTCAAACTCTGGGTGATCAATAAAATGCAAGTTGTGACAACTCCTTTTTTAACTCACTGATCCTGAAGCATGAGAATGCATATCTAAAATTATGTGCTGTTTTAAAAATGCCTACTTGTATGCAGATGTAAATTCTTATTTATAGCACCTTCTACCTGTGCAATCACCATTTTTTAAAAATATATTTTATTGATTTCAGAGATGAAGGGAGAGGGAGATAGGAACATCAATGATGAGAGAGAATCATTGATCGGCTGCCTTCTGCAGGCCCCCTACTAGGGATCAAGCTGCAACCCCAGCATGTGTCCTTGACTGGAATCGAACCCGGGACCCTTCAGTCCTAAGGCAGGTGCTCTATCCACTGAGCAAAACCAGCTAGGGCTGCAATCACCATTTTAAAAAACCTAGGAAGTAAAACAATCTGCACTTTAAAAATCTCCATATATAATACAATGAATTCAATAAACTGTGGCTTGAGACTGAAAAGACAGAAATGTAATAAAAAATTCTGACTTTTAAGGCTGAAATTTCAGAATTAGAGAAGCAAAACAAATCTAAAACCTCAAATTTAATAGATTTGGACTATTTTTTTCCTTGCTTGAGTTGTTTTTGTTATTAAGCAGCAAATGACTCATGAAATCAGACATCACATATTTTTTGCTGTCATTTATTTAATTACCCTATTTCTAGGCAAGACATAGTTCTTAGTCACTTGGTAAACTTCACAAAGACAGTTGGTGGCAGAAATTTTACTGAATGCTGCATTAAAAAATTGCAATAAGTTATTCCTCTTGATAACATACCCAATTTAAGACCTTTCAATCCTTAGCTTATATAGTTGAGGATTTTCCTTAAATTGCATTGGCGAATTATAAACCTTCTGTTTTCCCAACTTTGGTTAAAAAAATAATTCTGACTTGTTGTACACTTCTATCTATATTTCTCTTTCACTTCTTTCTCCCAAATTGCTGCTATGCTTAATTTTTTTTCTTATAATACATTATCCATAATTTATACGTCGTTATGCTCATTAACCTTCCTTCCTTCCCTCCCTCCTTTCTCCTTCCCTTTCTCACACATAAGGAATCAGAGGGAGCCATGGCAGTGTATCTCCTTGCTAAGTTATAATGTGAGCCATAGTGGCAGAACACAAATGAAAGATACTCAGAAAAAAGAGTGTCTTCACACAATTACAATAGAAAAAAGAAGGGATATTTGAAAATACTTGCAAAATGTAACTTTAAGTTTTTTATTAAAGGTGTAGTGAGGAGAATGACCAAGCCAAAGAAATACTTTCTATTTCCATAAATCATTCCATTCAGATTTTCCAGGCAGTAAACTTCTAAGAGCAGGACGTTGTCTCCTCAGTCTGGCATTATTACTCACTCAATATTTGCTGAATGAATACATCAATGAAAGCATATATGAATGGTGAGACTTATAACATTGCATGTTTTAAATGCAACCAGAAACCTTTTCATGTTGAGGTATGAAAATCAGTGTGTAGCACATAAGACAAAAGCTAAACAAATGCATTTAAAACGATAAATAGGATATTTAAGTCTTTTAAAGAAAACTGGGCTTTCTTATAAAGTTTTCCAGGGCCTAGTCCATTGGTTGATTTTCCTTAATCTGTGCTGATAGAGAACTGTCTAATTATACTGAATATGTCTCCTTATGATTAAAACAGTTTCGTTTGGGGAGTGCAGTATTCCTTTTCTCATTAACAAAAGATTAACTCCCCAAACAGGAAATGATTGATCACTTTTATAATTTCATTTGACATCTTATTCTAATTTAGAAAATTTTAGGAGAAAACAGGAATGAGTTGGATTTCAACCATTTTATTTAAAATTGTGTCAATAGAAAAAATGCAAGAAAAGCATTTCTCTCATATTTGCAGTGTGAGGGAACAAATTAAGAAGGTTTACAAAGTTGCCCATGTTGCTTTAACTTCTTCGTGTAGCACACCTAAAGATAATGTATTTGTTCATATGTCTATTGCTCATATGTCTGCATACATTATTTCTTTTCTTGTTTGTAAGATCCTCAGAGGCCAGGAACAATGTCCTCAGTTTTGTCTGGCATGTGATATGCATTCATATTTTTTAGCAAAAAGGAATTTGGTAGCATAAAACTGAAATTTGTCCTTAATCTTTTAAAAAAATAAGCCAAAAATTCTTGTATCCTTGGATTTAATCTGGTGTCAACTTGGTTGTTTATTAAAACATTAAGCAGTCTGCATAATATGTTTGTAGACAGGCCCTATTGTCTCATTTTGTTTTGTTGTATCTTCCCATCAGATTACTATAAATAAGGCCCTCCAATAATCACAACTCAAGAGTGTAATGGGTAGGCAGACGTTACGTATTTACTTGCTCATTGAATCTTCAATAGTGCCTAGTACGAGGTGTTATATGCCCTTGAATACAGCAGCTATTCAACAGACATGTATTGAATAAATTGAAGGATAGCATCAAGTCGGAGAGTACTGACTTCTCTTTCCTCCAGTCTGCTTTTACGAAGGTAGATATATGTGTATTCTTCGCATTATCAGATAAGATGAGGTGAGGGACTCTAAGCTGGACCATCTATACTCTGGGTTGTTTAGCCAATGCTAAGTCTCTCTGTGGCTCTCAGATCCACCCATTGATAGTCTGGTTTCCTCCCTTTCCCATTGTCCCTAGGAGAAGCATGGAGCAGGCTGTGGAATCTCAGAGGGAAGGAGGGGGAGGGCAGGTGGGTGGGAAGAGATCAATCAAAAAACTTGTATGCATGTATGCATAACCCATGGACACAGACAATAGGGTGCTGAAGGCCTGGGGCAGGGGCGGGGGTGGGCTAGAAGGGGTCAATGGAGGAAATCTTTTCAACAATAAAGATTTAATTAACAAATTAAATGAAATCCTTGGTTTAGCTAGTGCCCACCCTGAAACACTCACACCAACTACAAGGACTTGTTTCTATTCCTTTATCTCATCTCAGGCATCCGGGACATTCTCCTTCCCACCTACCTCCTTGATGGGGCAACACCTGTCAGTCTCCAGTTAAACACCATTCTTTCAGGAGGCCTTTTTTGACCAACTGGATTAGGTTTCATTAGGTGCCTCCACGGCATTGTGCGCTAGATCCGAAGTACACAATCTCTTCCAATACACATTATATAACTTAATGTCTACCTTCCCTCTGGGCCTATGCACTTGGTGAAAGCAAAGGGTTTTTCTCTCTTGTCTACCCCTGTATCTCCAGCTCCCATACTCAGTGTACAGCTACTTAATTACATTGAACAAATGAATCACGTCTTCACCTTGAAATAGTAACTTTCATCGAGTAAAGGGAAACCCTGACTGGGAGTGTGTAGAAATGGGTTCAAATCCTATTATGAGCACAGTGTGTACGTACTCAAGCCAGTTACTCTGTCCTGGTTCCCCTCCTCCAACAACAGAAGCAAAATGGTCTAATTTAGTGTGTTCGTATCACAGTTTATGAAGCTAAGAGAGGCTTACACTATGATAAATTGAGGAGAGGTATTTTGATGCCTCTGAAAATGACTGTGATGTATGCAATGTAGCTGCAAAGACCAAAAATCAAACAATAGCCCTTAGCACAGAGCAGTGAGGACGGTCCTTGGATGTGCAGCTGGAACGGTCACGGTGTTAACCGATCTGCAGCTCTGCCTCTTGGGGAAACACAGCCCAGTGATTTCTTCAGCTTACTGACCAGAGCGAGCCAAGGGGAACATCTGTCTGTTGCTCCCCCGGCAGTCCGTGCAAGACAGAATCATTTCTATTATTTTATTTATGAACTGTAGCCATTATCCCTCAGTGCCAAAACAACTGAAATGTACATTTGTGGGTCTCTCTGATTCTCATCTAAAGTCTAATGAGGTCAGTCAAATCTGAGGCCAAATTTACCATTTATTATTCATCATTTATATCCGACTTCAAAAAAAGATGAGGCAATTAGAGTAACACATGAAATAGGCTGTTTAAATCATATATTAAACACAGAAGAGATCAGATACGCTCAAAGAAGAGGGGAAACGGTATACCAGGACATTTGGTCACTGAAGCTACCTATAATATGGGTTAGAATTCAAGCGTGTGAAACGGGGGGTAAATGGGACATTTGCTATGGGCCCTCAATCCTAAGTATTTCTTCTATTTTATTTTCCCTCTTTTTAAATTTAATTTTTGTTTATTTTTTTATTGATTTCAGAGAGGAAGAGAGATAGAAACATCAATGATGAGATAATCATGGATCGGCTGCTTCCTGCATGACCCCACTGGGAATCAAGCCCAAAACCTAAGCATGTGCTCTGACCAGGAATTTCCATGACCTCCTAGTTCATAGATCGACACTCAACCACTGAGCCACACCAGCCAGGCTATATTTTTCCTCTTTATCTTGTAGATGGGCAAACATTTCTTGTTAAGTATCAAAAGGAAAAGAAAAGCAATTCATAGTTCCTCACTAGCAGAAGGATTGGCAGTTCTTAGGTGTTGCCCTCCTTTCCAATTATTCATTTCTTGGTTCAGTAATTAAAATCCACCCAATGGTTGAATCACACGATGGAATGAGTATATGTAATGGAAATTCGGTCACATCTAATTTGTGATAATAACGAATAGCTCAGCTAATGTGTTTGTGGTCATCAGCATTCAGGAAAGGGCTTATTCCAAAAGTCTGTGCCTCACAAGGAATGCTAATGTGCATTAATCAGCTGTTGTTCCATAAGGTAGATCCTTCGGAGTCTTTGTAGATGGGATTTGTGCTGAAGATTTTTGTTTTCTTTTAAAAACGCAGAAGAAAATCTTGTAGGTTTTTCACCCTAACCTATCTAAAGTCACCTACTAATTCATTCTGCTTGTCTCTGGCTCTCAATTATTACTTTGCTGACTTCACCTTGTCTTGCCTTGTTCCCACCCCTTTCTTAATACTTGGCTTAAAAAAAGAGAGAGAGGGAAACTTAAGAATAATAACCACAAAGCCAGAAATAACTAAGGAACCACACCCCTCCGTTTAGACAGCACATAAATCATCCCAGACAGATCTCTACCCTAAGGATTTCCTCAAAGTAGAGTCTACAGTTCCCTCTGTGCCTTTTATTTAAGTGTCATAAAACTCAAAGATTATCTTTTCTTTGTTATACATAAAGAAACCTTCATCCAAAAAAAAAAAAAAGAAAGAAAGAAAGAAAGGAAGGAAGAAAGAGAGAAAGAGAGAAAGAAACCTCATCCAAAGTGTAAAATTAATGACCAGCTTTTGTTGTTATTACTTATCATCTCTGGGAATAGGATTATGATCTCAAAAAACAATAGATGCCTCTCTATTTTATTCACTTAAACTATGTGCAAACCAAAGAATTCTGGTCTTTTAAAAAGTTTCATATATTAACTAATTTACCATGTTTTGTTATGAAAACATTCCATATCCTATTAGTGGGCTTTCAATGAAAATGGGGTGGGTGTGAGAGAAATAGAGTATTCGTTGTTTTTAAAAAATTGTTAAAAAATACATTAATCTAAAAAAGGAGACATATGTAATACTTTAAACAATAAAAATTAATTAATTAAAATACATTAATCTATATATAGCACTTATAAAACATTCACTTTTTGGTACCTGCGTATGAACATAAATCACAAAACTAGATCATAAGTCATAAAAGTAGATATACGGTCAGGTAGGCAAAATCTGTAGAGTTCATGGTCCCTGAACATATAGAGAAACTTGACCCTAAAGCATTAAATAGGTAAATATAACACATAGGTCAGTTACTTCTCAACTGTTTTAAACATGGGGTTAAAAAGGATGATTAAGTAGAATGCAAATATTTTTAAATTTTGATAATTATTTTAATATGTATAGAAAAAGTAACACCACAATCCTGTGATTTTATGGGTATCATTAAATTTAAGTTTGGTGCAAAGCTAAATTTAAGTTTATAAAAGTATGTAATTTTAATTAAAAATAGTAAAGCAATAATATATGTACTGCTCTAGGTATGACTAAAATGGTATAAATAGTACCAAGAGGAACAAAGTTTAGGAAACGCTAACATCGTTCATTCCCTAGTATTGGTATCACACCTACTATAGGGTTTAGGTGCTGTAAAACTCAAGTCAAGGTATCAGAAATAAAGTGTGGTAATCTGGCTCATCAGCTACTACATATAAACAGCAGAGTCCCTTCCCCGCCCCTCAACCAACCCACAGAGAGGAAGGGACTGGGACCAAGCCCCTGAAATTTTGGAGCTGTGTGTCATGACAATTAGCCTACCCTGATTGATTCATGTTCTGCCTCCAAGTCTTAAAAACTTCCAAACTCCTTATTTTTAGGGGCCTTGACTTACGAGTTTAATTTGTTCTGAGACCGAGCTCGTTAAGGAGCTCGTTAAGGAGCTCGTTAACTCAAATTACTCTATCAACTCAATGCAAAAAATCGGCAGAGAGATAGCTGGTATCTCAAAAAACTCGTTAGTCGGGACACTCGTCCCGTAAGTGAAGGCCCCACTGTACCTTGTTTTGTAGCACCTCTTCCCTGGGCCTGATTTTGACTGTGTCAGTTTACTTCATTTGAGATGAGGTCACTTATCTAGTGGTCAACCAGCTGTGTGAATGTACTTGATTTCACTTACAGCCACTTTGCAAATCCAAAGCCGGGGAGTAGGTTGCTGTGCATAATGTTGTCCTATAAGACAAATTTTCTGTCAAGGGCTTATCTAATAAAATGCTGTGGGATTTCCTCCTTCCCCACTATCTACCTGGTGTTCTAACACTCCGTGTTAAAAAGTCCATGAAACCTATAACCTTCAAGATGGACGCCAACCAGGTCACTCACACCATGTGGGGATTACACTTTCCAGGATGCAGTGAATTGCCACCTTTAAGGGGGCACCAGCAATGGTTGTTGCTCCAGGAGTGACACAATTGAACTTAATGTATTAGAAAAAAGGTGGGAATGTGATGGAAAAACTGCAAGGGACCCTGAACCATAGCAGGGGGAATACATGCAAAAGGAACTATCAATGACTGAGTGACCCTGACTTGTTAATGACGAAAGCGGAAAGAAAAAAGTGGAAGAAATCATTGAAGATGTCATAGAAACTTCTTTTTCAGTGTCAGTGGCTAAATAGGGAGCCTAGGAAGAATAGAAGATTTGGTGGGAAAATAATGAACTTCACTCACAAGTCTGCATTGGAAGCTGAGTGTGGCAATGATGAACATAGTCAAAACCTGATGAATGGGTCAGTCCGGGCAAAGAATAAAAACAGAGGGAAAGAAAAAGAATTAGAACTGACTCCTCAATGATGCTGTCTTTTTAGATAATAGAATCAGTGCGTCAGTGATGGAGACTGAGAAGGGGTGGCCTAACAGACGGGAAAGGAACCAAGAGCCAGAAGCCAAGAGATGAGAAAATTTCAACCACAATTCTAAAGAGCTGTTTAAACCATCCATTATGTTTTAAAATTTTTATTTGTATCTTTTATTTCTGGAAATTAGATCTTTTCTCAATTTTACTTAGCTCTTCAGAGTTCTCCTCTCTTGAAAATTATTAGCCATGATTATTTTACATTTTGCCTGATAATACTAAAGGCTACATTTTTTTAAGCAGCATATTTTGCAGTATATTGTTTTGGCTGGCCCTCCCCTGTGGGGCCTTGAGTGTTCAGTAATTTTCAAGTGTGAGTGACACATGTTCATGAGGGCTCACAGGAACAGAACCTTCTCCAAGCGTGAGCTGCGGAGGATTCTTTCAAAAATACATTTGTACCTGCTTTTCAGATGTGACATGAGTGGTATACAACCACGTTAAACTGAATTCTCGGTTTGACATCTTTCTAGCCATGCAGCTTGTGTGATTCTGGCTGCAAACCAGCATGCGGGCCAATTTATGATCATTAATTTCTTAGGTGGACGGTGTGGGGGATGTGTACTGGGAGGTTTCTCTTCAGGGCATAAAGGGACTGAGTCAGTTTTCATTCTCTTTCACCCTGAGGATGGAGCCCTTTAGGGATTCTACATTTTTTAGGTCCTATTATGGGGTGAGCCCTGAATTTGTTTTCTGTTCTGAAGCTTGAACTCAGAATATAAATGACCTTCAGGTGCTTGAGGTTTGGCCAAAGCCCCAAAGGCAAAAGCCAGCTTCAGTGCTCAGTTTACTTCCTTTTAAGTTAAAAGACTGACAGTACTCAGTCTTTTAACGTTAGTATCCTGTTCTATCTTGTTACCCATGGGAGCATTAAAAAAAGATTTGAAACATTTTACCTGGCATTTTCAATTGTTTGCATCAGATCAGTTGATCCTGGCGCCTAACCTGCCACTGTTGTATGGGAGGTTTTATTTCCAAATACAGGTTGTTCCATTTGAAACTCCGTTGTATATATGATACTCTAAAGCAAATTGCCGAATAATCACTTACATGGTTTCTTAAAATAATGTGTGCTGCCAGGGCATTTTCAATGTTTGTCCTATAGGTTAATTTAACTACGTACAGAGTATGGAAGCAAAACAAAAAACTCAGTTATTTGGGACCATAATGGTTGAAGAATAACTAAAATATGTCCACATTTTGACCAATTCTAACCACCTCCACTGTCATTACCCTAGTCTGTGCTACCACCGTGGTCCATCTGGACTTGCTTTTAGCTTTGTTCCTTTCCATACCAAACGCAGAAACCAGAGACTGTGATCCTATTTAGATGTAAGTTAGGTCATGCAACTGTCACCCTCCGCACTGCCAATGGCTGCCCATCTCTTTCTAAATTAAACCCATAGTCATCACTATGCCCAAATGATTACTCCTCACTTTATCAGCTAAAGCTGTCCTTATGTCCTTGCTTTTCCTAAAACTAGCAGGAATGTTCTTCCTTAAACCCTTTGTTCTTGCTGCCTTCTTCTGCTTGGAGCCATCTCCTCTCAGAAATCCATTTGGCTTATTCTCTCATCCCTTCTGGTTCGTTCAAATATTGTCTTCTCGACGAGACTCCTCAGACTATTTAAAATTGAAATCTTCCCTCACTTCCATCCAGCATCCTATATCCCATGTGCCTGCTTTATTTCACCCCATAGAATTTGTCTTCTGTTATGCTATCTAAATAAATAAGTTAATCTTTGTAAACTCTTGGAACAATGATTGGCACATAAGTGATTTACCTGTTTATTTGATAACAATAATGTTCATATCTGATTTACTCCCTGAGGGCAGGGATTTCTGCTTTTAGTTTACTGCTGTATCCCATGATATAGAACAATAGTTAGTACATGATACATGTTCAAAAATATGTTGAATAAATAGGAATACCTATATACAATAAAAGGTCATAGAAAATGATTCGATTTGTTGCAATCATTTTAGGTAGTTTGAAAAATAGAAGCCATCCCATAAGACTAAGTCCTCAAAGACCATTCTCCAAAGAGAAATGCAATTAAAATTCAAATTTCAAAACTCTTTGCAATATACCAAAAGGTGCATTTACCTAAATGACAGTATATTATGCTCCTCTGAAGAGCAGCATTCTTGGCTCACATCTCCCTGGTGTAACTCTCCACGTAGTCATTTAACATAGAGCCACACATTCAAATAGAGAGAAAAATGTACTTGTTCATTGTTCATCTGTTAGAAAATAACCAAGGAAAAGATGGCATTTCCAGGCTCTAACAATATGTAGTAGGACATAGTTGGAAAATATAAGGTTTGAAATGACCAGATATCTACTCCTTGTCCAGACTCTAATTCCTGGCTCATGTAGGATAATCTCTCCGTAGTCTGTACCTCAGTTACTTTATTTGTATGCAGTTTTGCTTCTCTCCTCTGAAATGTCTGAAATGGCTTCTAAGCATAGTCCATTACTAAAAGTAATCCACGCTTATTTACAACTAATCAAAAAACATTCCAAAGATGTGCAGAGCACTTCATTGTCGTTCCCATCATGTGCCTTGTAGACTGTAGAGTTGGCCTTGGACAAGCAAGAGAATGTCCCGCCTGCTTCAGTCCTTTCTTCTGGTCTACACATCTTCACATCCCTACAGAGATCCTGATTATCCAGCTGTAGCCACTGTGGTCATGCCAGAGACTCAGCAAAATGCATTGTCCAGAATCTCACATTCTTTAATGTGGGGACTTGATACCTGCAAGACAAACTAGTCTCTTTTGATAATCTCTACTGATAATCTCTTCGAGTATAACTTTGATGCAACACGGGTGAAATGGAGAGAAGTTAGGTAAGAGGGACAGAGACACCCAAACCTGTCACATGTAAAATGAGAGATTTGGCTAGCCTCTAATGGAATCCTTATTTCCCTGCCGGTGCTAAAATTTCATGAAATTAAGGTATGAAATTCATTAAAAAAAGACTCAAGTTCTCAGCAGAGTATGGTTAAATGACATGAAAAAAAGTCTTCATAACTGAAATTTGTCAAGGTATTACTATAAATCCTATTACAGTTTGTGCATATAAACCTCTGCTTCAGTGAGCAGATTGGTAGGTTCAAACAGATCAGTTTTCTAAATCTAGGAATTACAGTACACACTTTGGTCAGATCAAAATATACAACAGTGAACCCTCCTTTTCCAGCTACTAAATAGGGCAAAGCCACCTACTCCTAAAATACTTCTGTAAAGCATTTAGAGATGATTGCCTTTTAAGATCAGTTGATTTGAAATTATTAAAGCATGGGCAAGAAAAAGTAGCTCCATTTCCATACACATTATCAAGTTGCATAAAGACACTAAAACTATAAAGATTAGGGAACCGCCTGGCCACGGTGGCTCAGTGGTTGAGCATCAACCTATGAATCAGGAGGTCAAGGTTCAATTCTGGGTCAGGGCACATGTCCAGGTTGTGGCTAGATCCGATCCCCAGTAGGGGGCGTGCAGGAGGCAGCCAATCAATGCTTCTCTCTCATCATTGATGTTTCTATCTCTCTCTCCCTCTCTGAAATAAATAAAAATATATTTAAAAATAAAAAAAGATTAGGGAACCAAGCTAAAGAATTTCATAGCTTGGGTGGAGTGGGGACAACTATGTAACAAGAAGGGAGTTTCAATTGATAAGATTTTTAGCTTTTAGTGACAGGGCAACCTGACATTTTTTGATTCATTATAAAAAAAAAAGATGAGTTATTTTTAGCCATGGACTATGCCTAGAAGCCTTTTCAGGGGAAATACACAGAACTGCATAGAAACAAACTGAGGTATACACTAAAGAGAGATCTCCAGAGAGCTTATCCTAAATGATCCAGGAATTAGAGGTTGGACAGGCAATAGATAGCCAGTAATTCCAAACCTTTTATTTTCCAATTGTCATACCACATCTTACTGATGCCTGGGGATTTCACCTTTTCTTTCATTATTTTCTAACAGCTGAACAGTGAACACATACATTTTCTCTTTATGTACATACATCCAATACATCCTCTATTACACAATGCTTCCCAAGTTTGCCTATGCTCACAACATGGAGTGAACATATGAAATATATTTTCATTCGTTCACTCTCAAATATTGAGCAGGCTGTGAATATCTAGGAATATAATGCCAATAAGAAGAACATGGTCCTTGCCCTTAGAAAATTTGGTCTAATGAGGGTGACAGACCATTGAATAAGCAATTACAAAGTAGAGCTTTGTAGGCCATGAGAGAGAGTAAACAGGGTGCTCTGAGAGTGAGAAGCAGGGGTTCCTAAACTACCAAGGGGTGTGCTCTAAAAAGAATCAGAAGTTTCTGAAAGAATCGATGCATAAATTGAAATCAGAAGGATGATCAGGAGATTAGTAGGAGGGTGTTGGTGCTAAAACTAAGAAAAGTTCCAGGTAAGGGAACACAGTCATGACAGGGATATGTTCTGAAAAATGCATCCTTAGATGATTTTGCTATGGGAACATCACAGAGTATACACACACAAACCTAGACGGTATAGCTCACTACATACCTAGGCTATATGGTATAGCACCTTTGTATGTGCAGTCTGTGTTGACTAAGATGTCGTATAGTCACTGTGCGTGACTATGATGTGCATAAAGGCAGAGAAGTGAGAACTTGACCTGTTCCAGAAACGGAGAGAAGGCCAATGTCGCTGTAGTTTAAATTGACCAAGGGGAGGTACCTGACCAGCTATGACACTGTGGAGAAAAGCAGAGGCAAGCTCACCCACAAAGGTCTTTGTAATAAATGGGGAGTTTGGGCTTAATTTTAAGAGCAACGGGAAGCTTGCTGAAGAGGTTCCAAACAAGAGTGGTCAGAGATAAAATTCATTTCAATCACCTCTTAAACGGATGATTAAATCAGAAAAGCACTTCTGAATTGTGAGTGTCCAAAAACAGTGCCGAATTATGAGGAGGTAGTGTCCTACAGTGTTAAATCTAAGAGGACTTTTAAATAAGCATTTTTGCCTTCAAAACACTGTAGGAGACCATTCACCTCATAAAATGGAAGCCATAGCGACAACAGTCTTTTATTTCAGATGAGCACAACTTGGGAGTTATCCGTCTCTTAGTCATCCATGTCAGAAAAAAAAAAATTCAAAGGCAAAATTTGACTTTGTTGTATTCCACACAAGTACAAATTTGAAAGTGCTGACCATATGTTAACATCACAGGACCATCTCACAATTTCACTGTTGGAAGGGATGTTAAAGATCATTTGGTCTAACTCCTTCATTTTACAGATGAAGAGAGTATAGAGTTGTTGTTTTTTTGTTTGTTTTTGTTTTCCAAGATAATCAGAAAGCAGTTTTTAAGATTTGGATTCTTACTGAAAGACTTCAGCATATCATAATGGTAATTGGATTAGTACAAATAATAATGGAAAAAACTAGTTTTCTGACGCAGATATTTGATTCCCAATACTATTTCCAAGGCTGTTCAAAATGGCCTCCATTGATCCCCACCTCTTATTATTCACACCCTTGTGTGGTCCCCTCCCACACTGTACCAGACTGCAGCTTCTGTCTTGAATTCTCCTGTGTCCCCCCTGCCCCATAACTCAGATCTCTCACTCTGGTGGAGCCAGCAGCCATGTCACAAGCAGCCCTAGGAGAGGCCCATGTGACAAGCAAGTCTGCCACCAATAGCCAGTGAGGAACTGAGGCTTGCCTGTTGGCCTTGTGAATGACCTTGGAATTAGATTCTCCAGGTATGTTGAGCCATGAGATGATTGAAGCTCAGCAGACACCCGGAGAACAGGGTCTCATGAGACCCTGAGCCAGAACCACCCAGCTAAGCCAGTCCTGGATTCCCAACCTTCAGAAAGTGCATGAAATAAAAAGTTAGTTTCTTAAAGTGCTAGATTTTGGGGTAATTTGTTATGCAGTAAGAGATAACAAACACTACACAACATCAGTATATGTTTTTTAATTATTTTATTCTTCATTTACAGTTGACATACAATCTATTATACTAGTTTCAGGTATACAACATAGTGATTAGACATTTATGTAAATTACAAAGTGATCACCCCAAAATCAATATATCTTTTTTTAAAATATATTTTTATTGATTTTTTTACAGAGAGGAAGGGAGAGAGATAGAGAGTTAGAAACATCGATGAGAGAGAAACATCAATCAGCTGCCTCCTGCACATCTCCCACTAAGGATGTGCCCGCAACCCAGGTACATGCCCTTGACCGGAATCGAACCCGGGATCCTTCAGTCCGCAGGCCAACGCTCTATCCACTGAGCCAAACCGGTTTCAGCCAATATATCTTTTTAACAAACTTAAACTACAAACACTTTAAAAATATCTAAATATTAATTCTTTTCTAAACAATAAAATATACCTTTAACTTAAAAATACTATCACTGGTGTTCTTTGAAAGAGGTGATTAAATGGTTTACAGAATAGGCAATGGGATATTTAACTGTTAATTTATAGCTCACCTATTCTAATTTAACCAGAGTTCTTGGCAACCAGACATAGTTAAAATTGAGATTTGGTTGCAGATAGTAATTGCCCATAGCTACATGTTCCCATTTCAATACAACTTAATTTCTTTCTTTGGTTTGAAATCTCAGATACAAAAATCTGAATTTAAATTAAACAATCACTTTCTTCTTAGTCCTGAGTAGCCAAACTAGGATGCAGAGTAAGAAGGAAACTACAGTTTACCAGCTAATGATGATACAGACATGTAAAGTAATCACGTTTCTAATTAAATAAAACCTCCAGGTAAGGAGAAAAAAATAGTTGAAATAGCCCTGACCCCTCTTCGAAATTTCATCTTCCCTTATATTCTCAATCCAATTATTTATTCAGCCTTTTATAAAAAAGTATTTATTGAACCCTTTGTATACACTAGACATAGGGATACAATGATGAACTCAATAGGCAAGGCTCTACCCTCATAATTTTATCTGGGAGTGAAAAAAGCAATGAAGCAATTACAATGTTATGGTAATTATTAGGGAAGGTAGTACTTACCAGGGTACCTATCCCAGTAAGTTGGTGGGGAGGGACATGGGAGATGGGGACATGAGAGAGAGTGTGGGAAAAGCATTTCGTAAAGGTATCATTTTGGGCAAAAAGAACTCCCTGTACAAAGGCCTGAATGCAAGGAGATTCAAGATACATATAGAAACTCAGAAGTTTAGCTTGGCAGGAAGAAGTGGTAAGAGCCCCAGGGAGTGCACTATATCTTTAAGTCACAACCCAAGCATGGGCACAATTCCTTTTGGTGGGGGTTCCCTTTAACAGAGCAGGTGTAGGGGGGAAAGAACAACAAAAAATGTTTAGGCCCTGACCTTCTGCACCCTGTCTGAGAACACCTATTTATATTCCAGGTCCGAAAAGCTAATACAGTTTGGCAAGGAGTACGCACACAGTGGCAAGAATTCTGAAGTTAGAATGGCCTGCTTTGAATCCTAGCTTGAAAACAGTAATACCAACCTCACTCGGGTCGTGTCAAAATGAAATGAAAATAACAAATGTAAAGCATCTTGCACACACTAGGCACTCAAAAAGTCTCTTCTCTCCCACTGTCTTGCTTCTGAGCCCACAGCTGGAAGGTGCCATGTCACCATCCACTACTTATGACCCCATTGGCAGAAGACAATGGTCTCTTGGCTGTCTCCTATGTCTTTTTTTTTTTAATATATTTTATTGATTTTTTACAGAGAGGAAGGGAGAGAGATAGATAGTTAGAAACATCGATCAGCTGCCTCCTGCACATCTCCCACTGGGGATGTGCCCGCAAGCCAGGTACATGCCCTTGACCGGAATCGAACCTGGGACCTTTCAGTCCGCAGGCCGACGCTCTATCCACTGAGCCAAACCAGTTTCGGCTCCTATGTCTCTTAAATTCAGTTCTAGTCTACCCTCTGTGAACCTACCCTCTGGTCAGAGAAACCAGAAGTATTCCAGCATAAAAAGCTCTGTCATAGAAAATGGTAGCATTCATAAAGAAAAAAGAATTATGCCATACACAACTGAGACTTGCTTATCACATTATCTGTATATTTGCATATGTATTTGACCTCCATTATTCCTTGTGACAATACTGTGTGGTGAGTACTGTAATCACTATTTGACAGATAAGAGTCCTAGGTTCAGAGAGGTTGAGTGACTGACCCTGACCTAAGTTTTGAATGTAGCTCATTTTCTAAACAAAGTTGTGTCAACTCTACAGAGGGTGCCTCCCAGGAAAAGCTACAATGGGCATATATTTTGTTATCCTTTTAGTTTCTTTTCAACATTGTTAAGGCTCAGAGAAAGATGGTTTTTACAACTATATGCCCATTCCTCAATATCTAACTTTGTGTCCTAGCACACATAAATTAAATTCTCTGTGTAAAATTAAAGGGGTGGCAGAATTTTCCCCAAATAGTACTTTTTTTTTCTGCCCAAGAACCATCCCAATCCTATTAGTGATAAGTACCACTTTCACTTTTCATACCTGCCCACCATGCTCATAATAGTAAAACTAAAGCTTCCAATTTTCTAGAGGTAGAAACCTGTCTCCTCTGTGAAAATGAGAGCACAAATGAAAGGTTTAATGACTTCCGGTGGACTTTGGTTGCTGATTTCAAATGGAATTATTCCCTCACATGATTAGAATAAGCTCTCTTGAAGGTCATTTGTTTCAAGCCGTCTCTGTTTAAGGAACTACTTTGCAAAGGAGACCTCCTCATTCCTGCCTTGTAAGGATATCTAAGTAATATTTCCCTAAGCACCCCTTCCTTTCAGTGTTTCTCCAAAGGTGGTGCCCAGATTAGCTGGATCCGAATCACCAGGGTACTTATTAATAGGTGAGTCCTGGGTTCCAACATTGATTTGAGTCTTCACCCAGGAGGGGGCATTAGCTTTTTACATTACCCAGTAAGTTCAACATGTTATTAGTCAAATATTCTATTGTTTTGCACCAAAAAAAAAAGAGAGAGAGCTCTTCATTAAAGTCTCCATTATCTTATACTAAAAGCAACTGGTTTTTAACAAGTGGTTGATAACATTGTTGAGTCTGACAATGATTTGTGAAAGACACCTGATACCCCTCCTCCAGGTGCTCTGTATGTGGGCTTTTGTGAAATCCTATGCATAGTTATTCAGCCAATCAAGATTATACCCAATTATACTGCCATCCATTCTCCATTTGCCCATGTTGTGCATGTGGGTGTCATCTCAAGCATTTTGTGGAAATTTGTAAATGTTGGCATTTACAGAATTCCCCAATATACTTAACCCAAACAATGAAACAGGGGAAGTGAGTTTGGTACTATTAATTTATTCATCTTGATGATTCCAATTCCCTACTTCATTCAAAAAGTTAAATAACCAGGGCTTACTTGTTTTAAAGTGCTAGCAAATATGAGATATATGAGATATTAGGGAAAAAGGATCAATTTTCACCATCCTAAAACTTAGCGTATTAAACATTCTGTTCACATTAAATTAGGCAGTTTCGGGTATGTTACACTAATTAGGTAATTACATACACTTGGCCACACAGTAAAGTGATTGACATCTTTACTGGGACATATGGACACAAAAACTATTTCTTTCAGGGTGCGTCATTTGGCCAAACATTTCTCAGTGTCCTTTCCTGTATAATTCATGTCTCAGGCCAAAAAGGCGTCAGAAAAACAAAAGTCAAGGAACCTCCATCAAGTGGCAAAAATCTGGTCCTGCGAACAGAAACTTACCAGCCCACGAACAAGGCTGATACTGCTGATTGCCACACGGTTGCCTTTCTTGTCACTGGCTCAAAGGAAAGCTCAAGAAATACCGACTTGCCGAGTGAGCCCCTCCACCCCAGTGATATTTACACATCCCACCTGGGCCTTTCGGTTACAAATCCACCTCCTTAAGGAGCCGTGTGAAAAAGCAAGATCAATAAAGAGAAGGGAAAAAAAAATCCTCCGAGCTATAAATCAGCCACGTGGAGCTGCTGCGGCAGCGGCGGTAGCCCCGACTTCCTGGTTCGTTTCCTGCAAACCCAGCGCAGGGGGCTCGGGCCGCGGG
>NW_005370908.1:1659992-1660270 GCF_000412655.1 Myotis brandtii | reverse complement strand
GGAGGAGGAGGAGAGCCGGAGGAGGGGGAAGGAGGGAGGGGAGAGCAGTGGCGGCGGCTGCGCCCGGCTGTGTGTCTCCAGCCGCCGGAGGAAGATGAGGCTGAAGATCGGGTTCATCTTACGCAGTTTGCTGCTGGTGGGAAGCTTCCTGGGGCTGGTGGTCCTCTGGTCCTCCCTGTCCCCGCGGCTGGACGACCCGAGCCCGCTGAGCAGGATGAGGGTGAGTGACCCGCCCGCCCCCTCCGGTGGCGGCGACCTGCAACTTGTTTTGTTTGCGG
>NW_005370908.1:1624596-1659211 GCF_000412655.1 Myotis brandtii | reverse complement strand
GCTCGGCGGGGAAAGTAACTTGTGCCGGCGCCGCGCTCGCTCAGCCCGACGCGGAGGGGCGCTGAGCTCCCCGCTGCGACGCATGTGTCTGCCGCCCGGAGCGAGTGTTTGCAGCCTGGACACTCCCTCGCCTTACGGGGTTCAGCCGGGTGCCTCGGGACTGTAGTCACCGAGCCGAGCTGGGGAGGGGCCGCGGGGAATGCAGCTTCGCCTTGGAGGTGACTGTGACTAGGTCACCGCAGGCTGGCGGCTGGCCGGCCTCGCCCTCCGGCCTGACATCCTTGCCTCCCCCCGCCCCAGGGAACCACTCCCCTCCTTCCTCATCCCGGACCCTGAGGCAGTGCCCTGGGCCAGCTGCCCCGGGAGGTAGGGGAGGCGTGGGCAGGTGAGGGCCACCAAGTGGCCAGGGGCCGCTGGAAGAGTTGTGCTCAGTTGTGAAGTGCCTCTTGCAAATACGTTCTGCGGTTGCATCTGTGTGATCTCCTTTATTCACTTCTCTTCTTCGGGAAAGTTAGGCATCAGGGAGTTGAGCGGGAAGGCTTTTTTCCTGGAGTAAGAATCTTAGGAGGAGATTTCCTTATTAAGTTCCTGCCTATATGATCACTGGGTTTACTCTTACTGTTTAGTATCTGAAGTTTTTACGGTAGCGGAATCTCTTTAAAATATCGCTGGTGGGTTCCCATCCAAGTCATCTACTTTAAAGTTAATGGGGAAAAAAACAACAAATTTTGCTTTTGTGGTTTTAAGCCTGTCAGCTCTCATGGACTGGTGCCAGCCTTTTTATGATTTTACTTTCAAAATGACTCATGGACCAAAAAAAAAAAAAAAATTGAATATTACAATTGTGTGAGAGTATTTGTTTTAAGTCAAATGGCCTTTTACAAAGAGCCAGAAATGTGAAAACCCCGTTTTCTGGGAGAGACATTGAGGAGAACTGACAAAACTAGCCATGTTCAAAATGTCCCCCAGTTCAGATAGCAAGTCTAGACCAGTGGTGGAGCATCGGCACTGTTACCCACCCCCTAACACATTTTATTTGTGCTGATATGTAAGTACCGAGCCACCATGCCCATTTAATAGCTCTTGGAGGTGGTGATATATTGATTTTGGTCAAAATTAGAGCCATGTGCTGCATAATGACATTTCAGTCAGCTAGGGACTGCATACATGATAGTGGTCCCATAAAATTATAATGGAGCTGAAAAATTCCTTTCACCTAGTGACATGGTAGCCATGGTGATGTCACAGTGCAGCATGCTAGTTCTGTGATTGTGATGCTGGCATAAACAAACCTGTGCTGCCAATCGTACAAAAGTGTAGCACATACAATTAATTACATGCGGTACATAATACTGATAATGATAATGACTGTGTTGTTAGTTTATATATTACTATACTTTTTATCAGTATTTTAGAGTGTGCTCTTTCTAGTTATAAAAAAATAAAACTTTGCTCTAAAACAGCCTTAGCCCTAGCTGGTTTGACTCAGTGGGTAGAGCATTGGCCTGTGGACTGAAGGGTCCTGGGTTTGATTCTGGTCAAGGGCACATGCCTAGGTCATTTATTCAAAAATGTTACTGAGACTTTATTATACAAGTGACCCAGCACTAGCTGTTGGTGATACAGTAATGAAGAGAAGCTACAGTCTTGGCCAGGGGTCCTCAAACTACGGCCCTCGGGCCATATGCAAATACAAATATTGTATTTGTTCCCGTTTTGTTTTTTTACTTCAAAATAAGATATGTGCAGTGTGCATAGGAATTTGTTCATAGTTTTTTTTTAAACTATAGTCCGGCTCTCCAACGGTCTGAGGGACAGTGAACTGGCCCCCTGTTTAAAAAGTTTGAGGACCCCTGATATATAGCCTCATACATGTCCCATTTACCATGTCTCTTGATTGCATCATTTTCTCTTGGGCATGATTTAATCTCATGTTTTGTACAGTAACATGCTATACAGGCCTGTAGCCTAGGAGCAGCAGGTTATACCATATGACCTACATAGGTGGTAGGCTATATCATCTACATGTAAGCGCACTCTATGACATTTGCACAATGACAACATCGTGTAAGGACACACTTCTCAGAAGGTATCCTCATTCATCATTAATTTGTCAGTGGGTCCAATGTAATTTCGTTTGCCAAAGACAGAAGCTAGCTTTAAGACTTTTCAAACATAATTAACATCGAAAAGAATGCTTATGGATCAGAAGAGCCAAACCCTTTTATTAACTTTGCAGGCAAGCAGTAAGGTATAGAATACAGATTATAAGTCATAAGAGCATAAATAAAAGAACTATTGTCTCCCATTAATGAAAACCAGACTACACCCTGGCCAATATGGCTCAGTTGGTTGGAGCATCGTCCAGTACACCAAGAGGTAGTAGGTTTGATTCTTGGTCAGGGCGCACACCCAGGTTGTGGTTTTGTTTTTGTTTTTTTTTAAATATATTTTTATTGATTTCAGAGAGGAAGGGAGAGGGAGAGAGAGATAGAAACATTAATGATGAGAGAGAATCATTGATTGGCTGCCTCCCGGCACGCCCCACACTGGAGATCGAGCCCGCAACCCAGGCATGTGCCCTTGGCCAGAATCGAACCCAGGACCCTTCAGTCCGCAGGCCGACGCTCCACTCACTGAGCCAAACCGGCCAGGGCCCAGGTTGTGGTTTTGATCCCCAGTTGGGGTGCCTTCAGGAGGCAACTGATTGATGCTTCTCTATCACATCAATGTTTCTCTCTCTCTCTCTCCCTTCCTCTCTTTAAAAATCAATTAAAAAATAAAAAATAAAAAACTAAACTAAGAGTTTCTGAGATAAAGCATTAAAGAAATATCTCCTTTATGGAAGATCCTGACCAGTACTCAGATTCTGACCCCCCAGTTTCCCTTACCCTCTGGTTCTTTTACTTTGATTATAATTGTAGATTCCTCCACCCACTGTGAGACACCTGCCTCTCCTTTAATGCTGACCCACATACAGACTTTTTTGGATGTCTATAAATGGCCTGAGATAGGCTACAGAAATCCAGTTTATCAAATACAGGTGCTGCCTCTCTTCCAGCAAACTTATACTCATGCTTCTGCCCTGTGCCACTTGTTTTGTACTTTCAGTGTTCCAGGTACTAAAGTCTGTTGCAACCTGGTCCTTTTTTTTTTTAAACCTGGCCTACTTCCTTGCTTTAGATCACCCTAGCCAGGGGTGGGCAAACTTTTTGACTCGAGGGCCACAATGGGTTCTTAAACTGGACCGGAGGGCCGGAACAAAAGCATGGATGGAGTGTTTGTGTGAACTAATATAAATTCAAAGTAAACATCATTACATAAAAGGGTACGGTCTTTTTTCTTTTTTAGTTTTATTCATTTCAAACGGGCCGGATCCGGGCCGTAGTTTGCCCACCGCTGCCCTAGGCACTATCACAAGATGCATTATCCGTGGTCAAGATAAGAGCAACACATTTATCTTCCTTCAATCTCGGGGCCTCTTGGCGTTTAAGGTGAATGGTGTGAATTGTACTCTGTTCAAATTGTACTCTGTTGTGTACGATTTTATAGTCAACAAATATTTCATTTTTGAGTGCCTACTCTGTATCAGTGTTAGCTGTTGAGGAAACACTTCTTGCCCCTAACCTTAAATCTTGCAGTTTAGTCAAAAGAACAAGAAGAAGAAGAAAGACACTACTAGTAATCAAGGCTCCATAAATCAACCAATACAAATTGTGGTACATGCTGTGAAGAAAAACCATAGGGGGGGCGGGATGGAAAGGAGGAGCTTGGTCATAAAAGGCTTACCTGAAGATAGGGCTTTTGAGTTGAAATCTGAAGATTTGAAAAAAGTAGTTGTTGGAGTGGGAGGGGGCACTCCAGAGAGGAGAAAGCCCTGAGGTAGGAGGCAGCATGGTGAACTGAGGCACTGGAAGATCCCTATAGTTTGAACATGGAGAGCGAGGAGTGGTAGGTGAGGGTGCAAAGGTAAGTGGGGGTCTTGTACACCAGGCTAAGGATTAGGTCTTTAGAGCACTGGGGAAGCCATTAAAGGGTTTTTAAGTAGCAGAGAGACAACAGTCAGCTTTGTGTTTTGAAAAGATTGCCCTGGCCACCTGCAGAAAGTTTGAATTGGTTTGGAGCAAGAGCAGATAGTAGGCATCCGGCTGGAGGTTATAACAGTTCAGGTGGGGCAGGATATTGCTTGGATTGGCAGGGTGACAGTGGAAGTGGAGAAAAGTAAATTGATTCAAAGGCTATTAAAGATACAAAGGCATCAGGCCTAGGTGATTGGATGTGGGGGTGATGGAGAAGAAGGCGTCAGGAGGCTTAGGATGATAGATTATTTGTTGCATTACTGAAAGTTCTGAAGACAAATTTCATACATTCTTATGTCCTATTTTATGGTTATGGGAAAGCTTATTTTTTTTGGCTTTGTCCTCTAGATATTATAAGGTCAGCATTGATTAAGACCATCTGTTTAGCACTTGCAAAGTACAAAAAGTTCCTTTCATTAAATAAATTATATTACCTCCCAGACCGTGTATCCCAGATTTATCCCTGAGTGAGTGTTTCACATTGAGTCATAAGCCTCTGAAAATAAAGGTTTGTAATGGAAATGTTGAAAGATCGTTAGTGGTTCAAATACAGCACATTCGGTACTGGTGCGGCGCGAGCTGATGATTCTCTGTGCAGTTGCTACTTTAGACAAACCATGACTGCCACTTGGGTTCAGAGCGTAAATAGTAGGAAAGATCTGGAACCATATCCAGGCAGAGGAGTTGTATGTGACGGGCAAGCTAAGACTGGCTGAAAGGAGTATCACTTAAACAAGGATGAGTGAATTGATTACCTTGTCACATTCCACCTTATGAAAGCCATTTTCGCTCAATGATGATTGGTTGCAGCCTGAAAACTCTGCCCTTGGCCATGAGATTTTATTTCAAAAGGAAGTGCCATGTATACTATTAGGGGTGGAGCTATCACTTTGCAAAAGAGTATGGTGTCTGAAGTCCTAAGTGGACACTTCTGCCTCAGTTCCCCAGGCAAAATGCCTGGGATTGGTTTTTGTTCTATTTCGCTGTCCTCCCCAACACTGCAATAAAAAAAAAAAACTTCCCTGTTGCCAAATCTAATAAATTCAAGGTTTGTAGACCTCTTGAAATTAATGCAGACTTTTGTATTCACATATATTCTTCTGAGTCAAGAATCAGAAGCTTTCTTATTTCCTAAAGGTGCCTGTAAACCACTCACTGAGCCATTTGGAGGCAGGATTCATGTTTTCTGCTCATGGTGCTAAGCCATTCACAACCATTCACTCATGACACCCCCATAGGTCAGGACACCTGAATATCTAAACATTCCTGAGAATTGTTTTTTCTGTCCATTCTGTGGAACTGTTTCCCACCTAGTGGTGAAAAGTCAGCCATCAGACATGTTACTACCTCACCTTCTTTCCCCCCAATAAGACCCCATTGGAAAATACCAAGAACTCCTGAAGTAAAAGTCCCTGCTCTCAAGGGATCACATCCTAGTGGAAGAGAAAGAGGTAATACTCACATGGCCTGGGTTCCTTCCCCTCTTCCTCAATCCAAGCAGTATAAGGAAACAATATGAGAGCTTTCACAAGGATATGTTTCATTAATAGCCAAACCAGTTGGTGATTTAGAAAAGCCATTCAGGGAGAGCACAATTAGTAGTAAAGAAAGAATGGAAACTACTGAACAGTCAAATTTGGATAACTTTTGTGTATTAAGCTAGCTGCATGGAATGAGAGATAAGGTGTGGGTGACAATTTGGGTTCAGCATAAGCTGCATTAGATCATTTAATAGTAAATTGGAGTCCAAGAGATAAAAAATAATGTATCATGGGAATGAAAATCAGAATTCTGAGGTTGGGCTATTTGTAAATTCTAACTTCAGAGTTACCGAAAGAGTTGGACATCAAGTTTTGAATAGCTATTGAATGTAAGAAAATGACTGTTATCTTCAACTTTAACCTAGATCATTGTCTTTGTTCATATTTTGAATTCTGATTTTCATTCGGGAAGAACGAATTTATAATCTGACAAAAGGAAAAAAGAAGTTAAATACAGGGTGTGGTTAAAGTAGGTTTACAGTTGTTTCTTGGAAAATAATACAATAATTAATAAATAATACAAGAATAAACTGTTTCACATACAATTGTAAACCTACTTTTGCCTCACATGTATAGAATTTAAAGTTTCGAGAATAAAATGGCTATAGCTTGAGGCTATGAAAGAAATGATTTTATAGTAAGATTATGGATGGTGGAAGAGGGAGAACGATGAGAAGGTGGAATATATATTAGTGTGGACAAACTTCTTCGTAAGAATTGGAAGATAGGTTATAAACATGGCACTCATTCACTCAAGGAATATTTCAGATATTTATTGTTTAGCATGTGCCTATCCATTGATGTAGGTGGTGGAGATAGTATACTGTACAGTGGAGGAGATGGAAAGTTTTGACATCACAAAGATGTTACTTAGGGCTTGGCCTAATAACCACACAGTAGGTGTTAGGTCTGTACTAACAGCAATCTTCTTTTGATTTATTTTTATAGTACTTGCCAACCTCCAGCCATCCATACATTCAAAATAACGTATTGAGGGCTTTCTTCCTTGCAAGGCACTGGGGCTGGATGCTGGAGATGGCAAGAACACAAACTCCAATCTCCTTTCATAAGTGAGATAAATGCTGTGAATATGGAACAGTCATAAAAAGGAGATTTTACACAGCTGTAGGAGGTGGATGCTCAGAGGCAAGAGTGAAGAGCATGGCATTTGGCTAGACCTAGAGTATCAGTGGGATTTTGAACAGGTATCGATGAAGAGAACAACATTCTAGACCAGCAATTGTTAATCGGTGTGCTACAAGAATTTTTAAAACACGCAATACATAACTATTTAGTCAGGGGCACTGACCTCTTTTCCCTTAGATTGTCAAATAAAATGACAACAGCCAATAAAACAATAGCTCTCCAGTGCAAATGAATCAAAATTATATCTATTTTTTGTCAGATCGGCAAAAAATGCATTGTTTGATGTGAACAGAATTTTAGTAATTAGTTTGTGTGCCATGAGATGAAAAAGGTTGAAAATCAGTGTTCTAGACTAAACGAATATGGTGAGACTAGAAAGAAGTCTGGTTTACCGGTGAAAAGTGGTAGATTTAGGATTGGAAAAGCAAGTTTGGACCATGTTTTGCAGGGAATTAAGTCGTAGACTAGGGAACTGGGTTGGAGTTTTATCCAGCAGGTAGAAAAGCTCTTCGGAAGTTTTGAAGAGGAGTTGAGGGATTGGTGGCATTCATTTTTTTCATCAACTCTTGAGTCACTAATTCACTCAACAAATATTTCAAATATTGATTTCCTACTAAGTATCATCAATTGTCCTAGGCCAGTGGTCAGCAAACTCATTAGTCAACAGAGCCAAATATCAACAGTACAACGATTGAAATTTCTTTTGAGAGCCAAATTTTTTAAACTTAAACTATATAGGTAGGTAGATTGTTATTAACTTAATTAGGGTACTCCTAAGGCTTAGGAAGAGCCACACTCAAGGGGCCAAAGAGCCGCATGTGGCTCGCGTGCCGCAGTTTGCCGACCACTGTCCTAGGCATTGAAGATGCCATAGAGTAGTAAATAATAGCAACAGTAATAGAGAACATACATTGAATCCTTCCTTTGTGCCAGCTCACCATTCTACATGTATTATGTTGTTTCATTGAAACAATGGCCCTCTAATGCAAATTTGATATAATCCCCACTTTATAGATGAGGCCACTGAGTTACAGAGAGGTAAACGCCTTGCCCAAGGTCATTTACTTAGGAAGTGGTAGAGCCAGGATTCAATCTCAGGTGTTCTAACTTCAGAGCGTTGCTCTCTGGCCCTACCCCATGGTTTTTAATAGCATAGACGAGACCCTGTGGACTACAAAAAGGGAGACAGACAGACAATAGAGAGGTCATTTCAAATAGCGACAATCGCTGTGAAGATAATACAGGACAATATGAAAGAGAAAGGGGCAGCAGAAACCACTCAGGGAAGGTCAGAGAAGATGATGACTGAAATGAGGCCTAAAGAGTATGAGCCTGTAATGCAATTCTGAGGAAGAGCATGAAGTGTGAAGCCTCAGAGTTTGAAAAGGGGGCCTGTATGTTTGAGAAACACAATGAATCCTAATCATGTAGTTTTGATATTATATATACTATGTGTAATGTAGACATTATATGAAAAATGATTAAAATACACAGTAGACAATTTTTGTACCTTTTTAGTCTGCCCTGGCTGGTGTGGCTCAGTGAGTTGGTTTGTCCTATGCATGGAAAGGTGGTGGTCTGATTCCTGGTCAGGGTTTTGGTCATGCCCACGTTTTGGTCTCGATCCCCAATAGCGGGTTTGTAGGAGGCAGCCGGTAGATGTTTCTCTGTCGATTGATGTTTCTCTCTCCCATCGATGTTTCTATCTCTCCTCCCTTCCTCTCTCTCTAGAAATCAATAAAAAATAGTGGGAGGGAGGGAGGAGGCCAATGTAACTGGAGCATGGCGAGTTTGGAGAGAATACAGTACTTGATGAGCTTGCAGATGTAGGCAGGGCTCTGGGTTGGATGACAAATTGTACGATCATTGCACTCTGTGAGCTGGTCCTAGATAAACAAAATGAGCAATAACTTGTTTTGGCCACAGGTTTGTGGGCCAGACACACAAATAGCAATTGCAATGGGTGTGACAAAAACTGTATTAACTAAGTCCACTGGGTCCTGTGGGATCACAGAGCAAGCAGCATCTCGTCTGCCGCCAGAGAGCTCATCTTAGGGCAGGGACGAAGGAACTGTGTGCAAAAGCATGAAAGATTGAAGCAAATCCTGGGGACCGCTTGGCTGGAAGATGGGAACGGGGAGTGGAGGGATGGACGAGAGGACCATAGAAAGATCAATAGAACCTGAACCCTGAACGACTGAACAGTCAGAGCCAGGGTATAAGGAATAATCTGGAATCAAGTGCAGGCTAGATTTCAATGTGGAGAGAAGTGTCTCTGTAAGAGAAGATGAGACCTAACCTGGGGGAGGGGCTGAGAACATGAGTATGAAGAGAGAGAGAGTATGAAAGTAGAATTCCCCAGGGTAGCTCTTGGGAGGAGGAGTCCTACTGGATGGCATAGGAAAGAAAGCTGCCTTTAGAAGGACCAGAACTGTCTGGAGCAGTGGTTCTCAACTTCAGCAGGCATCAGAATCACCTTGAGAATGTGTTAAAACACAGATTACTCAGCCTCGTGCCCAGATGTTCCGATTCAGTTGGTTTGCGGTGGGCAGAGAATTTGCATGTCTGACTAGCTCCCAGGTGATGCTAATGCTAGTGGTCCAGGGATCACGCTTTGAGAAGCACAGGTGTAGCGAACGTGTGGGTTTAGAGGCCGCAAAACAAAACATTGGTTTGGTTTGGGCATATGGTATTTTACAGACTTGGGTCAGTCAAATGAAGGTGTTTACCAGGTAGATGGAATTCAGAATAGAAGTCAGTATTGCTTGCAGGGGGCCCAGCTCATTGGCAGGAACATGATGTCTGCAGTTCAGGGAGTAGATTGATAGATTAAGGGAGCTCATGTGGATGGAGGAGAGAAACATGGGTAGGAAAAAAGAAACATGGAAAGTGCCTTATTCTGGTGCTAAGAAGGTCCAGGCAGAGGAAAACTGGATCACATGACAGAAGTTCAAGGGGTAAAGGACAGGTTTTTTTTAGAGAACTGTAACTACCAAAAAGGAACCCCAATCCATTTGGGGTTGTATCTTTTCTGCCTTCATCTCCCCCCAACCATCATTCTGTGTCTGTCTGTGTCTGTATAGACATATGTGTATACAAGGGTGGGGCAAAAGTGGGTTTACAGTTGCTTGTATGGAAAATAATACAATAATAATAAATAATAATACAAGAATAAACTGTTTTGAGTACTCACAACTGTAAACCTACTTTTGCCCCACTCTAATATATTTTTTAAAATAAATCTTTATTGTTCAGATTATTACAGTTGTTCCTCTTTTTTCCCCCCATAGTTCCCCTCCACCCAGTTCCCACCCCACCCTCTGCCCTTACCCCACACTGTCCTCATCCATAGGTGTACGATTTTTGTCCAGTCTCTTCCCACACCCCCCACACCCCTTTCCCCTCCTTCCCCGAGAATTGTCAGTCCACTCCCTTTCTATGCCCCTGATTCTAATATATTTTTAATTGAATCATACTCATGTAGTTGTGACCCCTCGGGGTATGTCAGAGGCCCGGTGCACAGATTTGGCCCAGTGCACGGATTCAGCCCGATCCCCACAGGCCAGGCCAAAGGACCCCACTGGTGCACGAATCCGTGCACTGGGCCTCTAGTATGCATATAAGATCTTTGGTTAATCTCTTCCCACCCTCTCCCCTCCCCCCTTTCCTCTGAGATTCATCAGTCTGTTCCATGTTTCCATGCCTGTGCGTTGAGCATCTGCCCCCTAGGGGTCAGTGCACGTCATAGCGACTGGTCGAACGGTGGAACAGTTGCTTAGGCTTTTATATAGAGAGATGCTATATGTAATGTAGACATTATATTAAAAATATGCTTGTAATACACATTAGGCATTTTTGTACTCTTTAGTCTGAAATCTAGTAACTTGTAAAGCTGTGTTTAGAACAACACTTTAATATTTGAAGTTGAGAAAGAAAAAACAGAATAGCAAAACAGTACGCTCAGCATTTCAGTAATGCTAGCTAAAAAATGAGGTCTGCCGCTGCATTCCAGTTCAGCCTAGTGATCCCGAAAGCAATGCTGAGACAAGTGGAGCTGCAATTATCCAGGGCTTACATCTTTCTTGGAGAGGGAAAAACTTCCAGTTGCTAAGAATCCTGAATATTTCAAAATGAGAAATGTCCTCATTTCTGCCCCATTATAAATTCTCTTCTGGGCTTCCCAGCCTCCATTGCATTTTTAAGCGTTGCTCCTAAGAAGCATTTAAACATGCCAACAGGGAGACCTGATTGAGTTCACTGAGTATAAGAGCTGGTGCACTGCAACTTGAGGAAAAATTAGCTTTGCATTACCTAATTAGGTTGATGGACTTGCTGCAGAGCACCCTGGTTTTCCAAACCGAGAGGTACAATTAGCTGCAGTATTATATCAATACCAACTAGTCCGCTAATAGGCTTCCAACCCAAGCAATTGGAATTTGTTATTACCAAGGATATTTAAACTGGATGAATTCAGATTAAACCATTGGGAGCAGTTCTGTTCGAGATTAGAAAGGAATAGATGACCTAAGCTTTTTTTTTTTCCACCTTTAATCTTTTATTGAGTCCCTGGGTTTAAGAATACATTTGGGCCTCAAGGGGTACGCTGCTCTCTTCAATAGTAAATGTACATGTTTAATGATTATTTGGCTTACACATAATTTTTAGTTCTTGTTTTTATAAAATATTTTATGACATGGGTTAGTGCTTAAGTATTGAGGTACTTACTATGAAAATATATATTTAGTAGTATGTGTATGCTTTATTAAAAGAATTGGTATTAATTAAAGAATAAGTATGTCTTAAATAGATATTAACTGAGAAGTTACCAAAACTTTGTCACTCTATGAGAAGGTGGATATATCAGCATTTCTGGTTTTTAAACTATCTGTAATTATCCTTAATCTCTTGATTTTCCTTTTTAATAAAAACATAAAAAAACAAAAACAAAAAAACCGGTGATGAGATATTCTCTGTCATGTGAGGCAGGTTTGCAAATCGCTTTTGTAACTGTGTGGAGGCCTTAGCCTTCTCCAGCTGGAGCCCTTGTTAAGTCTGACGCATTGAGTCCAGCTATTGAAGTGAAACAGTGGACGCGGGTTCTCAGTGTAGCAGGAGACCCTTTTAAACAGTTTTACAGAATTTTAGGAATGAACACTTGTTAAGAAGTGATATCATAACATCAGTGCACTATCTTTATGCTTCTGTGAGAATGTTTTTTATAAACTTTTTTAGAAAAGCTAAATAGAAAAAACTGAACGCTACAGTACAGTTATACTTTTATAAAAAATAAAGTTGTAAGCCACGATGTTTGACGTGCTCTAAAGGTTCATTACTTGTCAGTATTTACTGTTGCGCTTGAAATAATTTGAGTCCATTGAAGTAAATATTTCATTTACAGTTTATTAAAATCTGTTATGGAAAAATAGTCCCCTGTGGCCCTAGCACAAAACAAATGGATCGGTATACTTAAGTGATTCATACAAATTTCATATTGCCAGAATCCTATATAATGAAAGGCTAATATGCAGATTTACTGGACAGTGGAACGACTGGTTGTTATGACACCCACTGACCACCATGAGGCAGAACGCTCAACGCAGGAGCTGCCCCCTGGTGGTCAGTGTGCTCTCATAGGAGGGGTGCCGCTCAGCCAGAAGCAGGGCTCACTGCTGGCGAGTGCAGCGGAGGTGGCGGGAGCCTCTCCTGCCTCCCCGACAGCGCTAAGGACCCCTTGGGGGATGTCCTCCTGCCGGCTATAAAAAATACCCGACAGAGATACTCAGATATAGAAAATTGGAAGGGAGGAGCATGATATATAGATTCAATATCTATTTAGATTTATAGTTTATTAGTTGTATAAACATTTAAAAAATGACTCAGGAAGTCTGGTGGGGTTAAGTAAATTAAGATATTTTTATTTGCTTGATTGTTTAATGTTGCTATGAAATATAGGTATTTGTGATGGAAAATATTTGCCTAGAAAAATTTACAATGCAGTATGTTATACTGGGGTTCTTTGTCAATATCAACCCATGTACCTAATTTAGACATTCTCTAAAATATTTGGCTTATTAGGTATAGGTTTTAGTTATGCTTACTTGGGATGACTTAAATCCAACCTCCCTCCAATATTTCTTCTGGAAATTCTTATCAGACAATCTGATCATCATGTTTCTTAAAATTTAACTAATCTGACAAAATTAGTCTTTTAATCTCTAATATAGGAAGGTATCCCATGTAAATCTTAGTGTTTGTTACCTTTACAATCTGTTTACAGGCGGTTTTTAAAATCATTTTTATTTTTTAGTTACAGTCGACATTCAGTGTTATATTCGTTTCAGGTGTATACCCCAGTGATTAGACATTATATAACTTATAAGTAATCATCCTGATAAATCTGGTATTCATCTGAGACCACCCATAGGTATTAGATATTATTGTCTACAATCCCTATCCTCATGACTATTCTGTAACAACCAATTTGTACTTCCTAATCCCTTCACCTTTTTTTTTTTTTCACCACCTCACCCCAACCCCCATCCCATCTGGCAACCACCAAAATGTTCTCTGCATCTATGAGTCTGCTTCTGTTCTGCTTGTTGGTTTATTTTGTGTTTTTTAGATTCAATTGTTGATAGATATGTTTCATTTTTTACTTTTGAAAGAAAGCATTTAAAACGTACTGTTTGCAAGTCGGCTAACTCTTGCCAGGGTGATTTAAAATGAATAAAAAGCCCATTAGATTTTTGGCAAATAAGCTCTCAATTATGGTACAGAATAAATGACTACAAAGTGCTTTTTAATGTAATGGCCTGAAAATGACTGAAATCTTATTACTTTACACATGCAGATTTTTCTCCTATGGTGGGGTGTTTCATTTTCAAGCTAAAACACCACTGTCGAGATTGGAAATTTTGATCACTTAAAATGTATAATTACATTTTAACATTTAAGCAAAGACTGGTAGAATTGGGAAATATAGGCATGCAATTTCATTAACTGTTGCTCTCTGCATGGTGGCCTCCGAGGAAATTCTAAGTCCAGTATTTGTAAAAGAAGGTTGGAGGAGAGTGTTCTTATTGTGGTGGCCAATTAAAGTTGCTCGCAGTCCAGGGAAGTTCTAGTGGGTGGTGAAGAGAAAAATGCTTTTAGCAGATACTGTAGTTTTCTAAAATTCTGTATCCTAAAAATGCGCTTAAAGAAGGTGACTTCCAAATACCTTGGTACATTTTCTGTGTGCAATTAAAATAACCCTTACTCTTCTTTTCATAGTTACCATTTAGACTCTAAAACCCAGCACACATTTTAAAATACATGTAGCACCGTTGTTAACTTTGGAAATTTTTGAAGAGCAATATCAAACCTTCGAAGATAATAGAGCCCCAAATATCACCCCTTTTCTCAGGGCCTGCTCTTGAGGAAAGCACAGGTGTCATCCAAAGTATGGGTGAAACTATGTAGAGGCCACGTCAGTATTCTCAAACGACTTTCCCCTGCATCTTTCTTTGAATTCTGAGGGTAGTTTTAATGAATGTGGCTTCATTTTACTTTCCATAAATTGCTACCGCAGGAAGCGTGCCAGCCACTCTTGCTTGAGCATCCTATACTTGTGACTAAGTTGAAGAAAATCACAGCCGACAGTCTAATAAATAGCTTCACGGTCGTACAATCATGTTTCATAAGAGGCAGTTAGCGTCCTTGACCTCTGCTCAATTAACTGCTAACACCAAGAGAGAAGTAAATGTTAAATCTTTGTTATATGTTGGCAAAAATTACTTCCTGACGATCAAGTGAATGGCTTGAAGCATGTATTCTGATTTGCATGTGTGTGTTTTTTTAATCTTAAATATTAGGTACTTGTGTTTAAAAGTAAACATGTCTTTTGTGATGATTTATGACTTGGAAGGACTGATAAAATGCAGAGAGAGTAGCTAAAAGAACATTGTAAGTGACAAGGAATAGGTTTTTAAAGTTGTAGAAAATCTGAAACTTAAGGTAATTGCAAAGATCATGTCTAGATATCTGTTCAGTATTTTTGTTTTCGAATGAATTTTGATACCTTTCCTACTGTTCCTTCAGGACTTCATAAAAATAACTGCAATCTATTGAACTACTTTTTTCTCTCCCTCTGGACAGAGGATTCCTTTCTTTGATGGTGAGACATTTGTTGAGTGGTTGGTCCGTTTCTTTGAGTCCTAAATGTGAGAACGACTCCTTCAAGGTTAAAAATGTCAGTCATGTAGCTATAAACCATGGCAGCTAGGAAAGCCAAGCCTGCCATTTGGGCACACAGCATGTAGCCTTTGACGGATGAGGCTAGCAGCTTACTCATAATTTTCTAACACACTCGGGTTGCATTTTCTGAATAGCCCCAATTCTTTTTAATTAAAGATAACTGAAGCTTCACAGTCCTCTGTCATACCCATAACTCTTGTGATGGCTCATTCCTAATGAGAAAGTAGTATATTTCTAAAATAGGTATAATGAACTTTTTTAAACTTTATTCTCCCTTGGTAATCTCTCTGTACCTCCTCCCCACAACTCCTGTCACATGCCTCACTTTTATTTTTATTTATTATTATTTTTTATGTTTATCTTTATTATTGAAAGTATCACAGATGTCCCCTTTTTTCCCCTGTTGACCCCATCTAGCCTGCACCCACCCCCTGCCCCAGGTCTTTACCGCACTATTGTCTGTGTCCATGGGATATGCATATAGATGGCCAAGAGACATATGAAAACCTCATCCAAGAGATGCAAAGTAAAATGACATGAGGTATCCCCTCACATCTGTCAGAATGGCTGCCATTAACAAATCAACAAATGACAAGGGCTGGTGAGGATGTGGAGAAAAGGGAACCCTAGCAAACTGCTGGTGGGAATGCAGACTGGTGCAGCCATTATGGAAGACAGTATCGAGTTTCTTCAAAAAATTAAATATGGAACTGCCATTTGATCCAGTGATTCCACTTCTAGGAATATATCCTAAGAAACCCAAAACACCAATCAGAAAGAATATACCAGTATGCACCTCTATCTATGTTCATAGCAGCGCAATTGACAATAGCTAAGATCTGGAAACGTGCCTCACTGTTTAAACAGAATGCTTTGAGAAGCATTTGCTTCCTGTGAAATAGCGAGGAGGAATGGAAGAAAGATTGGAAAGTTGGTTTCCTTGCAAGAGATTTTCTGTTCAAGGACTGGGAGTTTTCCTTGGTTGGCATGGGCAATTAAAAATTGCCTCATATATGCAGCGATGAAAATCAAATCACATGTAAATTTGTAAGTGGAACATTTTTCTGATAAATTTTTTAAAAAAATGAACAACAGATTTAGAACAGTGTTATTGTTGCTTTGAAGTGTTAATATTCTGAAAGTTGAACTATCAGTCTCCTCTCTGTTTCTACCACCTCTCATCGGGGACTGTAAGCACTGGTTCACTGCTCAGAGTTAAGTAGTAAAAATGATGAGAACATGCACAATGCATCATGAAGTCAGGTTCCTGATTTATTTCTAGTGCCTTCCATCTAGATATATATTTGATTTGCTTATTTTGTGTCCTGTATCCATGGGCCAGTATTAATAGTCCTAGCTGTTTTTATTTCTTCGAGAGCAGTTAAAAGACTGAAAATAATGAAGTTATGCAAATTTGTTATGCATTCATTATTTTGCATTACAGGTGAAAAGGGGTGGAATATTGTCTTTTCTCCTGGACCTCTAGGCATTTGGCTTACAAGTCATGTCCTTCAATGTACCAACGTTCTAATATGTTGAAAGAGGAAAATGCTATCATTTGTGTACTTTAACATATAGTCCTTTTTCCTGAATGTAAATGTTATGTTCACTGTAGAAAATATAAAAAAATGAAAGCAAATAAGAAACTAAGAATCACCTAGATAGATATATGCCTAAATGACCGGTCGACATGACGCTCACTGACCACCAGGGGGCAGACGCTCAATGCACAGGATCGGGCTCCCTCCTGTCTGGATCGGGCCTGCAGGGATCAGGCCAAAATGGGCTCTCTGACATCGCCCCAAGCGGTCCCGGATTACAAGAGGGCGCAGGCCAGGCTGAGGGACCCCACCGGTGCATCAATCCGTGCACTGGGCCTCTAGTTAAAATATATTTTAAAATAAATAAAAGCAGAGGGAGCTTTGCTGTAGTACAAGGTGATAGTTTAGGCCAACCATTTGTGTTGGGGGAGAGGGTAGGAAGGATGAGGGCATCTAAACCATATACATCTTTTTTCTTTCTAAAAATAATTGGGTTGAAAACTTTGAATATTAATTCCCATGAATACTAAATATCCTGGGGAAGTTATATTGATGTTTAATTGATTTACTGTATAACATACAGCTCCCTAAGGACAACCTGGTGGATTACAAATAGAAGCTGACATCATTGTATAGTAAAAGTAGACATGGACTCTGACATGGGTTAAAATCCTGGTGGAAACCCTATGAATAGTTTAGTGAGCTTCACCTAGTGACTTAACCTCTCCAAGCCTCCTTTTCCTCACAAAATCTGCCTCAGAGCCATGTTCTTGTGCTTCCACCAGGTTAAGTTTATCAGAGCTCCTAGTGCAGTGCGTAACTGGCAGTTTTACACAGGTTGTTTTCCCTTCTTTCCCTTCTTGTGTGAGCATCATAATTTGTACATAGTTTCGAGAGCAGTTAAAAGACTGAAAATAATGAAGTTATGCAAATTTGTTATGCATTCATTATTTTGCATTACAGGTGAAAAGGGGTGGAATATTGTCTTTTCTCCTGGACCTCTAGGCATTTGGCTTACAAGTCATGTCCTTCAATGTACCAACGTTCTAATATGTTGAAAGAGGAAAATGCTATCATTTGTGTACTTTAACATATAGTCCTTTTTCCTGAATGTAAATGTTATGTTCACTGTAGAAAATATAAAAAAATGAAAGCAAATAAGAAACTAAGAATCACCTAGATAGATATATGCCTAAATGACCGGTCGACATGACGCTCACTGACCACCAGGGGGCAGACGCTCAATGCACAGGATCGGGCTCCCTCCTGTCTGGATCGGGCCTGCAGGGATCAGGCCAAAATGGGCTCTCTGACATCGCCCCAAGCGGTCCCGGATTACAAGAGGGCGCAGGCCAGGCTGAGGGACCCCACCGGTGCATCAATCCGTGCACTGGGCCTCTAGTTAAAATATATTTTAAAATAAATAAAAGCAGAGGGAGCTTTGCTGTAGTACAAGGTGATAGTTTAGGCCAACCATTTGTGTTGGGGGAGAGGGTAGGAAGGATGAGGGCATCTAAACCATATACATCTTTTTTCTTTCTAAAAATAATTGGGTTGAAAACTTTGAATATTAATTCCCATGAATACTAAATATCCTGGGGAAGTTATATTGATGTTTAATTGATTTACTGTATAACATACAGCTCCCTAAGGACAACCTGGTGGATTACAAATAGAAGCTGACATCATTGTATAGTAAAAGTAGACATGGACTCTGACATGGGTTAAAATCCTGGTGGAAACCCTGTGAATAGTTTAGTGAGCTTCACCTAGTGACTTAACCTCTCCAAGCCTCCTTTTCCTCACAAAATCTGCCTCAGAGCCATGTTCTTGTGCTTCCACCAGGTTAAGTTTATCAGAGCTCCTAGTGCAGTGCGTAACTGGCAGTTTTACACAGGTTGTTTTCCCTTCTTTCCCTTCTTGTGTGAGCATCATAATTTGTACATAGTTTCGAGAGCAGTTAAAAGACTGAAAATAATGAAGTTATGCAAATTTGTTATGCATTCATTATTTTGCATTACAGGTGAAAAGGGGTGGAATATTGTCTTTTCTCCTGGACCTCTAGGCATTTGGCTTACAAGTCATGTCCTTCAATGTACCAACGTTCTAATATGTTGAAAGAGGAAAATGCTATCATTTGTGTACTTTAACATATAGTCCTTTTTCCTGAATGTAAATGTTATGTTCACTGTAGAAAATATAAAAAAATGAAAGCAAATAAGAAACTAAGAATCACCTATAACCCATCTTATTCAAAGCTAATTATCATGATTTTTTATATGTATGTATATATTAATTTGTAGATTGCCTTTTTATTTTACTGTAGAAATATTTTAATTTCTATATTGTTTCTAGGATATATACTGTTTTGTAAACAAATCTTTTAACATCTGGTAATTTTAGTATTGAGTGGTTTAAAGATCAGGAAAAAAGAAATTCCAAAATTGTTGTGTACAACATATTTGCAAAATTGTTTTTCATCTGCTCCTTTCAAAATGTATAGGTATGATTCTGACTTTTATAAGATGGTTATAAAAGTTGCTGTTGAAACTAGTTTGTGCTTCCTTGTTAAACCAACAATTAAGTGGAGAAAAGCAGAAGTGATCTGAGGGAGAATATTGAAAGAGCAGTTTTTCTTGGCAGTGACTTATTTCACTCTCTTTCTTATTCTTCACCCTAGGGAAAGTCCACAACTTAATTTTGAGTTGCCGTTACTGAACACTCTAAAGCAGTGGTTCTCAACCTGTGGGTCGCGACCCCTTTGGCAATCGAACGACCCTTTCACAGAGGTCGCCTAAGACCATCCTGCATATCAGATATTTACATTACGATTCATAACAGTAGCAACATTACAGTTATGAAGTAGCAACGAAAATAATTTTATGGTTGGGTCACAACATGAGGAACTGTATTTAAAGGGCCAGAAGGTTGAGAACCACTACTCTAAAGCTTTTAAGCTTCTGCTTAAAGATTAAGTACTAAGAAATCTAAGTCACTGCCATGGGGTTAATTATGTGTGGTAAATACATTGTTAATTTTATTTATTAACCTTGTTCCCATTTTTGTGAAGAATTTTTCTTTCTACTTGTATAACTCAGCCATTTCTGTATTTTCTCAAATATTTTCCTCCACATTATTAACATTTTTAAAAAATCACAATGAAAATTATGCCCTTATGTTTAGTCACCTCTTGGCTAGACTACACCTATTTCACTGCACAGTGATGTGGCTTCTTTTCTATGACCGTGATTCTAATTTTGAGTTCACACACAGATTTTGTTTGCATATTTATTTATACTTTTTGTAACAGGTCAGCACTGTTTGTTTCTACCCATGAAGGGAGCCAAAAATGTGTCTGAAAATTGGTGGGTAAACATCAAGTACTAATAAGTAACTTCTATTGAATTCTTACTGTGCCCTCTGTTAGGCATGTTTATCTTCTCAATTTAATCTTCTGACATTTTTCAGATGAGATTTGCAGCTTAGGAAAGTGAAACACCTTACCTGGGATCACTGGCCTTGTAGGTAATGGAGCCAGGGTTCAAACCCAGGCTGACTGCAGAGCCCACCCTCTGAGGCAGGGAGGGTCACCGATTCAGTCTTAGAGTTTGCTAATAGCTGAATCAGAGTAAGGGTGTTACCTGGGTTATGTCACTAGCCAGTGCTTTATGGATAGGTGCACCTGTCTCCAGGGCAGGAATCTAGCTGCCTGGGCTTGCTGAATTCTGCCTTTAGGCCATGACACTCTGTCCCAGTTTGGCATAGCATCCAGCTATCTAAATCTTTTATAGCCTTTGAGTTCCACCTCTCCTCTGAAGCTTTCTTTAACAACCTTAGACCACACTGATATCTCCAGTCTCAGGAAAGGATCCTCATTGTGGTGCATGATTATAAATGGCCATAATACTCATTAGCACATGGCTGCTTCCCCAGCTGGTCCCTGAGCTCCTGGAGAGCAGGCCCTGTATTACACTACTCCCTTGGGCCCCTGCTAATTAGTCTCTGGTCTTACTCTCCTAAAGAAGAGAGGTTCAAGTTCCAGTGGCTTATTTTCAGTTGACAAATACTCATTGTTTCCTGGTCATGACCCCCAGTGAGACCTGCACTTCATTCTTAATCCTCAGACTTGAGGAACTCGTGTAATCATTTTCCGAAACACTGACATCAACAGTCATACTCTCTTTACTGCTTTCCAATGGGACACCGCTCTCTGATCTTGCTGTATTGTTTATCAGAAATGATTTCAGTTCTGTTGTAAATTATCATGCACAGTATTTTACAGTTGTAGAAAAATCCTACTGATCGGTCAAACTACGTTTCTTAGAATAGCCCCTGCTTGGCAGTCACCTACATCTTGCTCCATTGTCTCGGCAGCCCAGAGAATCTGCTAAGTATTTGTATTTAGGAATTTCTTTTATATGGGTGTTAAACAAAATCTTTCCACACAGGCCTTGTCCACACAGGCCAAAAGCTTTTCTGAAAGAAAGGGTTTATGGAGCCAAATGCTAGTCAGAAAAGGAGCCGGTCCTGGAACATGCAGCTGAAACCCCCAGCAGCAGGGCTGGATGGAGAAGGCAGTGTGCCTGCCTTCCTGGAGTTGCTGGGCTCTTTCATGCATCATGTTCTGGGGAAGACAAATGTGAGTGGTTTTGAAAGAATTGACATTGACTACTGATAATGGGAGGGGGGAAGGTGAAATGGGGGCAGGTCTGGGCACAGTCCCTAAGGAAGAAATAGTTACTACTTTTTATTGATTGTGGGCAACAATCCTGAAAATTCATGCATATTCAGGAGGGTGGCAGCTGGTGGTCTCTGCTTCTTTCTAGACAGCTGCCTGGAACTTGTTTCAAAGCTCCAACATACAGGCGGGAATGTGAGCAGTCTATTGTTAATCGGTCCGCGGCTCTTGCCTCTTTCACGCTCTGGCCTGTTGTAATTTAATTTAGGACATCTCTGAATTTCTCTCTTGTCACAGGGAATCCCACCAAAGTGGTTCCTTGATTTTGGTTGGGAGACAAATGGCTTTAATAGTTATTAGATTTATGTTCATATAGCAATAGACCGATGTTCAGTGTTTAAATTATGTTTCAGGTGCTAGAAACTCATTTCAAAGCATGTCTCCAAATAAGTGCTTTTACAAACATTTTGCAGGCACATAAAATGCCAAAGCCATACCTTGTATGTTATGTGGGTGCATTTTTCTGCATAGGCAAGATTGAGTGAAGCTTCTTAAAATATGAGTCTAATAAAGTTTGCACTGAAAGTGCCACCTTTTCCTTTGGAAACTCCCTGCAGTAATCATGGATATTCTTCCTTTGCTCTAAGAAACTTCTGTGTACAAAATTAACATCATCTGTCTTGACCAGTTTCACTCCTTAGTCAGGGTGCACAACGCCTCTGGAAGTCTGTAAACAATTTCTACCACCATCCCAACCTTCCCTGGGAAATACAGGAAGAGCAGACCAGAAGTTCAATGATCAGTTGGCTCTATGGGCTCAATGTGAATGTTAAGGCCTGGTAACTAAATAGTTGGAGTTCATATCATTAAAATATAGATTTGACTACTATAGCAGACAGTCATCTAAAATGTTAGGGGTTCCCCCCACCTTACGTAAACACCCAAACTGATCCGGCAACTCTTCATAGCCCCCTGTATGACATCATCAGGGACCACGCCCATTCTCCATTGTTATTCTGTCACTAGAGGCCCGGTGCACGGGTGGGGTGCCTTGGCCTGGCTGGCAATCGGGGCCAATTGGGAGGAGTGGGGGGAAGGCAGTCGGGCGGGGCGGGAGGGACCACAGGAGGCTGGCTGGCCAGGGGAAGGACTGTGGGAGGTTGGCCGGCTGCAGAAGGTTGGCAGCTGGGGGAGGTTGGCTGTGGGAGTGCACTGACCACCAGGGGGCAGTTCCTGCGTTGAGCATCTGCCCCCTGGTGGTCAGTGTGCGTCATAGAGACCGGTCATTCAGTCATTCGGTCGTTCAGGCTTTTATATATATAGATTCCTAGAGGGTGGCTCTCAGGTGTGTGGTTTGAGATTTCCCCACCTTGTCCACACTCCAGCAGTAGGAAAGAAGAAAACAGAAAGGGGAGTTTGCTTCCTCCATCTGTACATATATCATTTTCAGTTGCATTCCATTGGCCAAAAAGTAGTCACTCTAAGGGAAGTTGGAAATCTATTCTGGGTGGCCATGTTCATAGCTGAAAATCGGTGGTTAAGAGGTGGTTAATTAATGAGCGAGAAAGAGAGAAAGGATATTTGGAAGAATAGTAGTCTTTGCCCTAAGGTAATAAATAGCATTGTTTTTTACTGATAAAGTAAAAGCAAGGGTCAAAAGTCACATTAGCTCAAATTTTAGTTCCACCTAACTTTTCCTTCTCTAAAAAGGTCAGTATGCTCTTGGTATCTGGTGTAGGTTTGGTCTTCTCACCCAAACATAAAATTTATTTTGTTATTACTTGATTAACTGTTGATTCCAAAACTCATTTCAGACTTGTTTGCTAAGTTCACATCAACAGGTTCAGGTTTTGAGTTTCTTGTATGTACCCATTATCAACAAGCAATGCTTTCTAATATTGGTGTTCAGTAAATTTATATCCCATGGAATTATGACAGATTATTAAAATTCTTCCACTATTGTTTGTTTGGTGTGAATAGAATCAGTGGTTTCTTGTCTTTTTTTTTCCTACCAACTGGAACAGTCCCTACTTCCTGCATCAGATGTTTCATCCACTCTCAGAAGTAGAGGAGGTATGGACTTCTCAGGGTTGGTGAAGATGTGGTATCACCAAGTCATTCTCAGGCCCCTTTACTGCTGATAGTCAAGAGACCATGGAAAGGGTTATGGGTCATTGGAGGAGGTAGCAAAAGTTTGGATTCCCATAGCAGCATTAGGAGGTAGGTCTTACAGTGGGCACAGTGTACTGGAGAATTGAAAAAACAAAATGGGAATACTGAGGAAACACAGATAGTGATTGCAAGAAGTGCTACCACCCCTAGGGTGACAGGGGTGGAAAAATAAAGAAGTTGGGATTATCAGAATTTAGAAGCTTACAGGAAGGGCCCTGCAAGTTGGGGTTCAGATCTCTAGGGATGGCCTTGGAAGGTCCTGGCCAATTGCCTATTGCTCTCTACAATGCAATGAGGCTGTTTGGAGGATGGAGCTGGGTTGGATAAGTGCTAGAAACTAGAACCATTCCAACTGCCATGGTGAAGTGTCTTGACTTTGACAGCAAGCAAAGAACATTGATCTCTTTTGCCATCCTGTCTCCTTCTAGAAGCCCTTTTGGTGAAGCCTAAAGGAGAAATGTCTGCAGAGTTCCAGACTGTAGAGCAGAATATAGAAGGGTGGGTTCGGAGCTGAGAGATAATAGTTTACTACCCTACACAGTACAGTACTGGACATAAGGTTTTCCTTTGGAAAGTTCGTATTGGAAGGTTTAGAGTCCGACAGTTCTATGAGAGACTAGTGGTCAGCCCAGTCTTGGATTCTGTCTTATACCCATGCCACAGCTATTTCTATGCAAGAGAGTGTGACTTCCATTCTTTCATCCTCGTAGATGAGGAATGCAGCTTAGATTTTCCTTTCAAAACCCATTCTGAAATTATCATTCATAAATTTCCTTGAGCCTTTCTTGAATTTATTTATTTCTAGTGTCTGTGATTCATTAAAAAAGAAAAACTACTATAAAAGGGATAGGCAGAGCAATCTTCCAAAAACTGAAGGGAATCTGAGTGACTGGCTGTAGTCCGAGGCTAACTTTGAAGTGTTTCCCATTTGGGACAGTTCTCTGGACCTAATGTCTGTCCCTTCCCAAAGACCTTGAAACGCTTAAGTTGGTTCTCCATCTTCACTGGAGTAAACTTGGTAACTTCTCCAGGATCTTGGGATCATTCTGCAAAGAAACACAAGTGGCACATAACCACCCTGTACACTTCCCTGCGCCTTCAATATCTGAGTGTAACTCGGAAACCTGTTTTCTTGCCTAGGAACACCAGATCCTGTAGATAATTTCGCAATGTGGGAGCATAGTTGTCCTTACCCCGATTGAGCTCTTGCACAGTCTGTAATTACTGTTATGAATTTGTTTTGTCCCATGCTTACGATGAATGTTGTTCCTCTTACACAGCTATGCAAATAAGTTGATGACTTGAATGAAGTAGGGAAAGGAACTTCCCCTTGGTTTGCTCATATGTGTAGTCTCTTAGACAGTAGACACTAGATCTGGCATGGAATCCAGTGAAGCTTTAAAAAATGTCATGTGGGATTTAGTAATGAGGGAAAAGAATACACATCACCATGTGGCTTCTGTTGACATTTTAATTTAAACCCTAAAACTAAAATGTGCCAAGAGTAGCTGTCTTCAAGTTAATATGGAAATAACTAATAACCCCAACTGCTTACTTTACTTGCTTTCCGACGTGAATGAGATATTTACAGTTATTTGACAATTCCATAATTAATAGGGCAAAATTAACTCTTGGACAATGCATCACATTAAGTTACATAGAACTTAATTACAGTTTCCTAGTTCACATTTTAATAGAATCTGAAGTTGGAATGCATTACAGTTGTTTAAAATGAAAGCATTGTAAGTGTTGTATATAACCTTTTAAAAAGAACTTGAAATTTGGAGCAGACATGGGCACTGTTTGTTGGTAATATGAAGATTGTTGTTTGGTTGTCATGAAAACAAATTAGTTTGATGATTATGGCGCAATAGTGTAATAATGGCTTAGCCTCAGAGCCGTTTCCAAATTGTGGACTTTGCTTTGCTTTCTAACGTTCTCTTTATTCATTCCTGTTGTTTAAATATCAGAGGGATGTATATTAAAGCTGGGTTCTTTGCCCAGACATCTACAGGTACATTTGAGAGGTATTTGTGTTTCAGAGAAGGTGAAATTTTTAGATCATCCTTTTTTTGTTGTTTTTGCAGAAGGAACTGTCATTCTGAATTGTCCAGGATATAAGTAGTAGGGATCTAATTCCATGAAACGCTTTTTTTTTTTGCAAGCTCTGAAAAATAACCCCAGAATTTCAAACTGTTATCACTGAAATTTTATTCCTGTCTTAAACAAAATAGTACTGCTATGAAAAATTTCTGTAACCTAAGCTTTAAGGAATTTATATTGCATCTGGAGGCTATTATAACATTTTCTCTAAGAACAGTAAAGAAATGTCATGTATATGAGGAAAAAATAGAGGCTAGGAACGGTTTTGATAAATTCTGGACCAGACATGCATGATACAAATAATTCATTTCCCAATCAACTTAATTCAGAAAAAGGTCTTTCTCCTTGTTCTCAAATCTTTCCTGTAAAGGGATGAAAAATTATTATACTACTAGTCATCAGATGTTCTTATTTTGTTTTGAGCTTAGATTCCGTAGTACCTAATGTTCTCGAATATTAAAAAAAAGAACAAATGCTCTCACCATAGTTGCTTCTTGGCTGGGAATTGTACCAGCAGCATTGTAGGCAAGGGGGAGGTGTGCTCTCCTGTGCTCTGCTCGGTCTTGGCTAGCCCCACCTCACTCGGGGTCATCCCAAAGCCCAGACTCAGGGATGTCCTGACTCTGGTTGCCGAAAAGGTGGAGGTGAAGAAGTGGAGTGCACAATGGTGGGAGGTGGCTAGGCTTTGGAGCCAAAAGATGCTGAATCTGAGCCCTGATCCACCTCCCTTTTTTTGGTTAAGTTTTTAGAATCATAAAAATATGAAAAGGGCCCTGACCAGTTTGGCTCAGTGGATTGAGCGTCGGCCTGCGGACTCAAGGGTCCTAGGTTCGATTCCGGTTAAGGGCATGTACCTTGGTTTCGGGCACATCCCCAGTGGGGAGTGTGCAGGAGGCAACTGATCGATGTTTCTCTCTCATAGATGTTTCTAACTCTCTATCGCTCTCCCTTCCTTTCTGTAAAAAATCAATAAAATATTTTTAAAAAATGTGAAAAGGGGGAGGAGTCTTACTTAGTTAACCCAGGGAAGGTGGGAAATTTATCAAGTAGGACGTATGCAAATCAGTTACCAGTACTCAGCCTTTCAGCCCTGAATACTCTTCCTAACACTGCTGTTCACTTGCTTCAGTGACATTACTGAACCCGTTTCTTTAGTGAAAAGGGCTTGGGGAGAAGACCACTTCTTAAAGGAGTGTTCACAGCATTGCTCAGAGTAGATACATCTCTATGTGGCCCTTCTCAGAATGTCCTCCTGTGAGGGGCTCAGAGGTGATGGTCATACCATAATCATCTTCTTCACAGAAGACCGCCTAGTACCATAGCACAGCCCAGATGCCTTCAATCCCTCCTATTGGGGCCCAGACTTGCCCGTGAGAGTCTGATACATCATCACCCACCATATAGGCACTATCCTTACCCAGCAAAGGAGAGTAAAATTTGCTTCACCTGTTTTCTACCCACGTTCAGTTTTTCAATTAAAAAAATTAGTTCTTGAGAATTTATGTCTTAAATCTGGTTATCTTCTATTTTGAGCAGGGAGAGAGGTGCTACTCGGGTTGAGGATAGGGTGGACCAAATCAGAATCTGCAATTAGCCATTTGCCGGCAGGATTCGGTTAGATGAGAATCATAGTTCTGAAATAATAACGGATTATCCTAAGTGATTGTGAGGCACTAAAGGATATACCATGTTTCTTGCAATCAACAAATGTTAAAATTAATCTGGAACAGTTTTCACATTTTATGGATTTCTAAGTCTTAGAAAATTGGCAATCCACTTATAGAATAGGAAAGTCTCAGTTGCTGCAAACATTGAAAACCCGGAGAACTCATTTCCTAACCAGTTAGATAAGTGAGAGATTTTTATAAAGCTGAAGAAATTATAAAAATTCTATTTGTACATGAGGACGCCATTTAGCTAACCAATTATATCTCTAACTTTTGAAGCAGCCCTTTGGAATTAACCTAATTACATTCTATTGAAAGTCACTCACCTTTTGTAACATGACAGTTTCATGCCAAGAGAACGAAATGTCATGTCAGGTCTTTCCATGACAGGAAACCAGATTCCCCCTTGATGATTTAAGGCAGAAAGAAAGCCACTCAGATTCATTTGTCTTAAAATTGTTTTCAGTTATCTTTATGTGTCATATGTGCTGCCATGTTCGAAGACCCCTTTCTTCTTGGATACTGCTTTCCAAAATCTATAGGTTTCTACACTTAAATGTTTTTTTTAAATGATGAACTCACTTGACATATTATCCTGGGGAATCCTAATTACACACTAATGGAGAGTTGACAACCTCCTACATATTATTTTAGGATTCTGTATGCAAGACTATTATTCTAGTTACTTGAATAGCATACATTCTCCACAACTTGCTAGTAGCAATTTTATTATTCTTTTTTAATTTATGCCTAGCTGGTCATTAGAGTATGCTAAGGAGTGGGAGGTGAATGTGTTCTCATAAAGGATGCTGAAGGAAATTATTTTGCAGGGTATAGTTATTTCCTTTTTTTTTTTTACAAAAATTCCATAATCCCGTGATTTTATATCATAGAGTGTGTTTAAAGTTTCTTTTAATTTCAGTATTCTTTTTTAATTTATGCCTAGCTGGTCATTAGAGTATGCTAAGGAGTGGGAGGTGAATGTGTTCTCATAAAGGATGCTGAAGGAAATTATTTTGCAGGGTATAGTTATTTCCTTTTTTTTTTTGTACAAAGATTCCATAATCCTGTGATTCTATATCATAGAGTGTGTTGAATGTTGCTTTTAATTTCAGTGGGATAAAATTAATGTTCTGAATGAGAAAAGGATTAGAGTAGCATTTCTCAAATATCACTTTTGAGCCTCAGCTTAAAATAGAGAGATGTAGCACAGAAAAGCTTAAGAGAAAGGGGAAAAAAAGAACATGGGACAGCTACTGTGTGCTAGGGATTTCACAGAGGATTTAATTCTTACAATAAACCTTCAAGATCAGTGATAGTGCCCGACTGGCGTGGCTTGGTGGTTAAGCATCAACCTATGAACCAGGAGGTCATGGTTAGATTCCCAGTCAGGGCACATGCCTGGGTTGCTAGCTCAATCCCCAGTGGGGACGTTCAGGAGGGGGTTGATCACTAATTCTCTCTCGCTATTGATGTTTCTATCTCTCTCCCTCTCCCTTTCTCTCTGAAATAAATTTTAAAAATATTTTTTAAAAAAAGATCTGTGATACTACTCACCTCAAATAAATTTGTTTAGAATAAGTATGTTGCCTAATTGTTTTATAAATTATAATTTTGACATCATTTTATTGTCTTTAAAGTTCAGAGCCAAATTTTTTACTTACTCTTAGTAACTATATAATACCTATAAGAAAGAATTTTGTGCATATCTTCTTTTCCCCAATTTTCCTGTCTTCATTTCTCTTTTCTGCCTGATATTTTAAATTTTTTATTTTTGCAATATGTTTTTAGATAGACCACCTCATATCTTTTCCAGTATAAGCTAGGATTATTAAATTAATGAATTAATTCATTACACATTTAGCCAGAGTCACACGGGTAGAAAATGGAAGAGGAAAATATTAATATAAACCCACGTATGATTAATTGCAAATTAGTTGCTGTTCCCAATGCACCTTGTGGAATCCAGATAAAAATAAAAAAATTTAAGTGCTTTAAATGAGTACACAGCTATTTGTATGACTAGAATGCAATCTATTTTGAGCAAAGAGAACTGGGTTATATTCTATTTCTATATTGAGCCAAACTAGAAACTCATTTTCAGTCTATAGGATTCAGTCTACCATTGTATTAACTTAGTGAAATTGCCAACTCCCATTCAGGCAGATGACCAGCAAGTATTATCAAAGAGGACATCTAGAAAAAGCACCCTTTTCCTAGTAATTACTGATGGTGTCCTACAACTTTCCGTGTTAATTGGCTTGGGGTGCTTAGCAATGCTTCAGCCAGGACGTCCAGAACCCCACAAACATCTTTTTATAGACTCCCGTTAGAATGCCATTGTGTGGCCTTTCCTTAATAGGAAGGTAGAGAATTTTCATGCTTCTATGTCTCTTAGTAGCTTTTGAAATTTTGAGAAAAGTGACAGTTTTATTTTAAATGAATGCCTGATCTTCTAAAGAGAGGAAGAGAGGGAAAATCTTTCTTAAACACACACACACACACACACACACGAGAGGAAAAATCTTTAATACACACACACACACAGAGATCCTATCTTTATCAAGTTCATAGTAGTCATTGATTTTTCTTCTTTCCTATCATGATTATTGCTATTTCATAGCAACCTTGGTACTGTATGATACTAATTGTTGTTTTTTCTGGTGTTTTTTGTGGGTTTTGGGGCAAAGGGTAACACTTCTGTATTTTTGAAAACTTGAGAAGCAAACATTATTTAAAGTGCTTTTCCTAGTCCGTCTGCAGTGTCGGGAATGTGGCCTGGTACTAAAGAAAGCTACTCATTCATCCAGGGTGAGATTCTCTGAAAGAGAAGCACGGATCATTGTGGGTCCAGCCCATAGCAGACATTACAGAAGTCAGAAACCACCAACTTCTCTCCATCCCCTCATGATTTCCTTAGGATTTTAATTATTTGTAGAATTTTTAATTGTTGGGTCAAAGGGTATGTAAAATTCTAATAATTCATTTGCTTTTTAGAGAGTTTACATAAATTTACTCTTCTGCCAGTAACTGGAAACCTCACCAATACTGGATATTATTTCAGATGTTGTTAATTTTATAGGTAAAGAAATAAATCTCATTGTTTTTAATTCATATTTTAAATTACTAGTGAAGTTGAGCATCTTTTTAATTTACTTGTTGACCAGTTGAATATTATTTTGTAAATTGACTATTAATGTTTTCCCCTATTTTTTTCATAGATGTGTTTATTTTTTCTTACCAAATTATAAGAAAATTTTGGGGGGATGGATGGGGCACTTGGGTTGCCATATAGATTACAAATATTTTACCCAGTGTTTTGTCTTTTATTCATGGTATTTTAAAATAAAAATATTCATGATTTAAGATTTAAAAAACTAAACAGTAAAAACTACAGTGTGTGCTGTAAATGCACAATTCTTCCTATTGATTTAACAATAGAATATTCCTATTTACTTCTTAATATAAAAGGTGCAAATTTCGCCTACCCTTTTCTATTCACTCATCATTCAACTAGTAGTTGAAATTGTTCAAAAGTTCTTCTCTTATTTGCCTTTATGATGCAATAATGCACCTGATCCTTTATTTCATTACATTCAACAACATCTCTCGACTCCCCATATAAATAAGAATATTAGCACCTCTACCTTTTCTGCTTCCCTTCTCTCTCTTGCCCTGCACCTGGAAACTCTTGAGTTCAGAGCTTTTCCAGAAGCTTCCCTCTCCTCTCTAGTCTACACAGCACCAACACCCATCCCCACTGCCTCTCTTTTCAGCCTAGCTCACCTTCCAGCCAGCTCTTACCTGCTTCCTATCTTCCAGGAAGACTCCTTCCTGCCCTCTGCCTTTCTCTCCTCTATTTCCGGTTTTCCTCCCTTTGCCTCTGTCTTTTAAGTGGGTTCTCAGGAAGATGAGAGGCAGCTGTGCCCAGCCTGCCATCTGGAACTGAACTTTATGGTGGCTTTGCAAGTATCAAATTAAAACTTTTTTTTTCTGCAATCAAACCTACAAAGGATGTTTTGCTTTCTACCTTTGATGCCATGTTTAGAAAGTCCTTCTTCAATTTAAGATTGTTTTCTTTCAGGACTTCCATGAATTCTTTCTTGCATTTAAGTCTTTGTTAATTTCCAAAATGTATTTTGGTAGGTGGAATAGTTTAGAGATCTGTCTTTTGTCCGCATGGTTAGCCAATTGCTCCAATATAATCTATATATATAAAAGCCTAAGCAACTTTTACTACCAGTCGACCGAACAACCAGTCGACCGGTTGCTATGGCGTGCACTGACCACCAGGGGCAGACGCTCAATGCAGGAGCTGCCCCCTGGTGGTCAGTGTGCTCCCACAGCCAACCTCCCGCAGCCAGCCAACCTCCTGTGGTCTCTCCCCCCGGACTGAGCAAGACGGCCCCGATTGGCTCCGATCGCCAGCCAGGCCGAGAGACCTCACCATATGTGAATTTGCGCACCAGGCCTCTAGTTTATTAAATAATCCAAAGTTTCAGAGTACTACCTTTTATTAAATACTAAATTCTTACATATATTTGTGTCTGTTTCTGAACTTTGTTTCATTAACCTGTCACCTGTCTACACTGATGGCAAACTTAGTTGTTGTGACTTCAGAATTTATTTTAATACCTGGAAGGCAAGTCTCTCCCTCATCACCCATCATTGCTCTTCTTTTTCCAAATATTCTTAGCTGATGTTGTGTTCTCTCTTCCCTTCAGCAAGAAACAAAGTGTCCTGTATTATTGTACATTTTGAATGAGGTTGAAGTAGGTCAGCCCATGTTTTAGCTCTTCCTCAGTCATTTTTTCCAGCTGGGCGGGAGAAGTAGAATTTCCGTGTTACACTGGTTCCCTGTCCCATCTCAATTTTGTTTTCACTCACTCCCAAGAGTAGGATTGAGAAATACAGTACATTGCCAATAACTCAAACTCTCTCTGATGTTGTGAACATGCACCTTCGCTGACATTTCTGTGTAGTAACGTGGAGCCAAAAGAAAAGCAGTTACTTAGCCTGATTTCACTATCAACACTGCAGGCGTGTGCTTCCACCACCTGGCACCTGCCAGTACCTCCGGGCACCTAATCTGCTCTCCTTATCTCTGGCAATCTCCCCCAGCCTCAATCAATGCCTGGCTCAGGAATCGTAGTTGACCTTGAGGCCTTTTCGGCAGGTTCCTTCCCCGCCCCATCTGCCAACCCTTCCTTGGCCTTCCCTTCCAGGGTGTGAGCACAGAAAGTTCCTGACCTCTGTTCTCAGGCAGAGCTGAGCACCTAGCAATTCAAGAAATACTTACTGAATTATACATACACAAACATTGCAGCGTGAACACGACTCGCTCCAGCCAGAAGAATGAGTGCTGTTTCCTGGCAGGAAGGATGCCAGGAAACCTATGCTTTGGAGTTTCTGTGGGCACGGAGCCTGTGTTTGAGGTGGATAGAATTTCAGCCGTAGGAAACTCACCTTCATTGACTCTTTCGTAAACATACTTAGAGCAAAATGAAAAGTAGTCACTTTTGCACAAATTCTATCAGAAGCCACCGAGAGCAAAAAATCACTTACACTGTTTTTTTTTTTCTTTTATGTTGGTTCTATGAGCCACATACTTTTTTTGATTCTTCAGCAAAAAATTAAAATGTTAAAAAAAATTAATGTTTTCTGTAGAAAATTCTTTACTGAAACTCAATTCTAGTGCTATTCAAAAGAAAAAATAAATGCAAGTCATATATAAATTATATTGTAGTAGCCACATTAAAAAGTTGAAAACACCCTGCCCTGCCAGCATGGCTCAGTAGTTGAGCATTGACCTATGAACCAGGAGGTCACAATTCCAGGTCCGGGCACAACCCCCAACCCCCAGTGTGGGACATGCATCAGGCAGCCCATCAATGATTCTCTTTCTTATCATTAATGTTTCTATCTCTTTCTCCCTCTCCTTTCCTCTCTGAAATCTATCTATCTATATTATATATATATATAAAGTTTAAAACACCCAAGTGAAATTAACTTGAACATATTTTCCCCAATATACTAGTATCTATTATATCCATATAAAAATATTGAAATACTTCAAATTGTTTTCCTTTGAATTCTGGTTTGTATTTTATACTTACAGCATCTCACTTTGGACTTGCCACATTTCAAGTGCTCAGTAGCCACATGTGCGATCATCTTCTAAATTTTAGATTATCTTAGTTGTCCTTGTATCAGAAATAACCATTTCTAGGAGTGCTTACTGCTAGGAGTACTTATGTTAGAACCACCTGGAAACTTTTTCAAAATAGATGTTCCTGTCTGAATCCCCACTAGATCTACTGAGGTAAAAATTCTCTGTGTGGCCCTGGTCTGTGTGGCTCAGTTGGTTGGGTGTCGTCATCCACGCACCTAAAGGTTTCCAGTTCAATTCCCCATCAGGGCACATACTTGGATTGCAGGCCAGATTCCTGGTAAGGGGTGTGTAGAAGGCAGCCCATTGATGTTTTGCTTTCACATCAATGTTTCTCTCTTTCCCTCTCCCGTTCTCTAAAAATCAATAAACTATTCTTTTAAAAACAATTCTCTATGAGGCTGGGCATGTGTGCTTTAAAAAACATAGGTGATTCTTACCAGTACCGTTTATTAAAAACTACTGAGCTAGTCCAGTTTTTTTTTTTTAAATTTTACCTATGACTAAACAGGCCCAGTAGTGGATAGTAATGATACAGGCCTGAGTCTTCCAGTGACAAATCTGGCATCCTTTTTGCTCTACCATGCTTCTCATCATTTTTAACATACTAGGTAAGAAAGCATACTGATATTATACATAGATTTTCAGTAGCAAGAAAGGGACTGGCAACAAAAGGAATTTTTAGATCGCCAGAAAATCAAATGTCAAATACCATAATAGTGCGTGTGCAATTGTGTGCGTGTACACACACATTGTCTAAGTGCTCTTGTTCATTGAAGTTTCATTATGATGGGCATCACTGTATGGATTTTATATGTACTTTTATTCTCTTGATGTCTAACATTATGGACTGCTATTTTGAAACTACTTTAAAAAATTTATATTAAGATCAAAATAATGGTGGACACCAAGGGAAGAATGAGTAGATTTGTAGGCAGCATGCATACTGGTCTATCTAGAAAGAAGTGTTCATAGAATACCCCGAATAGGGCCACCTGCCATCTACACATGAATAACAATGAAATTCTTATAAACAAGTAGAAAGGTCCAGGAGGCATAAAGAGTCACAATGCTTCAAAAATGCATGTATTATAACATTATAACCTCAGAAAAGATAGATTTTATAACTCTAAAAGCTCAACCTTGGAGAGGATAAACAAGCTATTCGATGGCAGAGTACTAAAAATTATTGGAATTCCTTTGGAGCTGTGTGTGCGTGTTGCCTTTTGTTTTTTTTATTATTATTATTGATTAAGGTATTACATATGTGTCCTTATCTCCCCA
>NW_005370908.1:1615609-1624565 GCF_000412655.1 Myotis brandtii | reverse complement strand
TTTAACTGTATAGGGTCACCAAAATGTTCAAGAATTAAATTGTAAAATGTTCTTTTAAAATATATATATCAAAATAGCAATCAGGTCTGTTGTAATTATTTGAATGTGTCTCTGGACAGCATGACCTAATGTAAAAGTTCTTCAGCCTATCAGTTTTAAAGTGTGAAAAACACATTGAACTCTTCAGTTTTCAGATTAAAATTTCATCTCTTTAATGACAAGACGGCCAGATACCAGCAGGCAGTATGGTTGACTGCTCTGTAATTTTATAGGGATTCTTTATAGGGTGAGTCACAACAGCTTTCTTCTCTCTCACATACAGCTGACAAGAGCAGCTCTGCACTGAAAGACCATAAATCTCAGAGAGGTCACCCAAAGGTAATGCAGATTATTTTAGAGGAGTTGACAATATGGAGAAAAAATGTTCACTTTCTTTTTTTTTTTCAATGCTTGCTTTTTAACACTAATTTTGTATGAAGTGACTAAACTTAAAAGATCATCCAACGGTTTTATTTAAGGCAAATTAATTTAACAGTTAAGTATTTTCATAGTTATTTCATTGATATCCTTGCTTATTAAAAATCAGTTTAAGTCAACAGAAATTGCAAGTAATTAACAAGGATTATTAAATGAAATAATGGCATCTATAGTGCCTTGCAAATAACTACTTGACTTTTAGAAAGCATTTTAAAGTTCCAGACTGCTTAAACAGATTTTTAACAGTAATCAGGATGGTTATATAGCTCCCAATTGAGTTTTGAGTATAGATTATCTAGATTTTCTTTCTTTCTTTTTTTTTGTATTGATTTCAGAGAGGAAGGGCGAGTGAGAGAGAGATAGAAACATCAATGATGAGAGAGAATCATTGATCGGCTGCCTCCTGAACACACCACATTGGGGATCGATACCGCAACCCGAGCATATGCCCTGACCAGGAATCGAACCATGACCTCCTGGTTCATAGGTCAACACTCAACCACTGACTCACACCGGCTGGGCTATCTTTCTTTTTTAAAGATGATTTTTTTACAGTAGTTTTGGATTCACAGAAAAATTGAGAGGAAGATACAGAGATTTCTCATATACTTCCTGCTCACTCCCTCCCTAAACCTGCAGAGACCCTCCATTATCAACATCTCCCACCAGAGTGGTGTATTGGTTACAATTGATAAACCTACATTGACATGCTATAATCACACAAAGTTCACAGTTTGCATTAGGATTCACTGTCAGTGTTACACTTACTACAGATTTGGACAAATATGTCAGGTATCCATCATTATAGTATCTTACATTGTATTTTCACTGCCCTAAAAATTTTTCTATGTTCTACCTAGTCATCCCCTCCACCATTGATTTTTTTTTTTCCATCTCTAATTCTTTTTTTACAAATGGAAAATTTAGACTGAGCTCCAGAGAGATCAAGGGATTAACTCCTGGTCACATAGAGATTCCTTCTGGTCTGCCATTTGTCTTCTGATTCGCTTCACTGACTTTTCTCTTTCACTGGCTATGATGACTTTTTTGGTTGGAATGTAATAGTGTATTAAGATGTGACATGCTATGACAAAGTGATTAAAAATATTTTGAGATCTATTTGTTGGATTTATAAAGACAATAGCAACATGACTTCAGTGTTTCAAAGTTCTGTGTGTATTTCCTTCTGTTCCTCTACATTGGGCATTAAGTAGAGAATAATTATTTCTTCAAAATAGATTTCTTATGACTGAAGGCAGGAGCCAAATGTTTAAGACACCTTTTACGGAAAATATTAAAATGTGGGACCACAACCCTGTTTTTCCCTTTGTACGTACTTGACCAATTTGGGAAAAATTTCACTTTGGGCAAGTGTATATAGTCATATACATAATGCTCTGGGAAGTACCAGTTGCTCCTAATTGACATCTAATATAATAAATATAGGATAAAAGTGTATATATTTTATTAATAATTTTAAGTTGACCAAATGATGAACAGAAGACTCCTCATTGGGAGTGCTCTGATATATTCTTAGTATTCGAGTTCCTTTATCTAAACAAGAAAAAATAGCATTTTTCTTCTAATCCAGTAGTATTTTTTTATGTTGGACAATGTTTTTATTGCAGAATTAAAACTGACAAACCTGACCCTCAGCTCTGTGTGCTATTCAGGTTTCCCCAGCGAGGAACTGTTCCCCATAAACCTTGAGTTCTTTAGAAGCTAAGCAGTTGCCATTTGAGAATGTTAAGGACAACTAGGCTGAAGCTGGCAAGAAAAAAGAGTTGTGATTTCTATGGCAATGTTTGTAAAAGTGGTCAGGCATTGAGCAGTAGTCTCTAAGATAATTGGACTATGATGGACATATATGAATAATTATACATTGTCTTAGAAGGGTTCCAGATTAATATTTTATTAGTACTGTACTTCATAATCAAACAAGGAACCTGTAATTTTGGAAAGTCTGCCAACCAAAAATTTGGAATAAAACTTAGTCTTATGAGTTTTACAAAAATGCCTCTGTTCCAATAAATATTTAAAGCACCAATAAGCATGTAACACATCAAATCTAGTTGTATTTTCCAACTTTAGCTTTAAAAGTCTTTTTTCTCCTTAAATGAATTACATGAATTTCCTATTATTACTAAAAAGGATTCTTCATAATTTTTATAGCAACTTTGATTTTAGTCGGAGGTCTTTTGGATAAGTTGAAATGTATTCTTCCACCCATGTGATTCTGAAATGTTGACCCCTGCACTTTCCTAATGTTGTATGTCTGACTTTATAAAGTTAATAGAGGGGATTTTCTATTGCTCCATGCAAATGTCATAAATCTCAAACAATATCTGGTTTACATACACACACAAAAAGATCTGAATAGCTAGGAAAAAAACATACAACCCAATATTTTGGGGGTGGGGGTTTGCAAGATAGAACCAAGATGTAATTGTTAGACTATATCATTTAATCTTGATATTTTAGTAGAAGTTCAAGTGTTTCCTTTCAATAATAAAAGTTCAGTACAAAAGGCAGGATAAATACAAGGCTCTTTAAAAACTCTTAAAAGAGTCCATATTGTGATAAGTGTTTTAGCCTTTGGCTTTTGATAACCTAAGAAGCTTTATTTGGAGAAGTCATTAACTTGTGGTTTGACCCAGATCACTCTCTAAGGTCACAGTAGTTTCAGGCTTATCTCTAACTGGCCTTCCCCATGGAACACGAAGTATGTTCCAAGAGAAAGAGCAAGATCTTAGTGTGATTAAATCGAGTCTACAGGGCACTACGGGCACTCAGGAAGAAATCTTCAAACAACAACAAAAAAACGGTCGGATAGACCCAGATGAGCCCTGAGGAAAAGTGAAATGCTTGGTACATGTACACAGTATGTAAACTCTGAATAGAGCTGTTCCAGCCAGGAATCCAAATCAAGTTCTCAGGCCTGGTAGAGAGTTAGGTTACTGCACCTGGCAGCCAGGCGTGTGTAGAATGCCTGAATGGAATCAAGTAGTAACCTGTCTCCCTTGTCTTTCATTTGTTCCCAAACTTAAGCTTCATGGATTTTTCTTTTCATTACATTCCTTCCAGCCCCTATAGTTGGACAGCATTTTCCAAACTATTATTCAACACCTCTCTAATACCAGAGGCTGTACCAGCACGTCCTGGCATCTAGCCCATGGTCGTACTTCAGGAATACACTGGTTGCCTCGGTGATGGCCAGATGCCAGTTCCTGAAGCCAAGATGTGGTTTAGGCTCGTGGACCCGTTCCTTTCTGTAACCCTATCATAATTGCCTGCTTTCTTTCCCACTCCCACCATAATCTAAGCACCTAGAAGGCAGACGCTATGACTTTTGTCTTTGTTATCTCCAGAGGTGAGTCTGCTAGGGATGTGGTGGGTGCACAAAGAAATCAGGTTGAAGAAGCAGATCTGACTATCCAAAAGGTTCTGAATTAGTCCCCTCAAACCCCAGGTTTTCTCTGCTTAGTACCCTGGAGTCCTATGGGAACTGGATTGAGTAAGGATCAGCGCTACTAGCTAGGGGAGCATTCCTTTCGATAATAGAGTTCAGGACAAAAGGCAGGATAAATACAAGGCTCTTTTAAAACTCTTCAAAGAGCCTTCTGACGATGCCACGGGCACTCAGCTCTTTGGCTCCTCAAGAAAGTTCTAGAGTTGGTCCAGGGGCTGGGATTACAGTTCCAGCAGCAGTAATATTAGTATCTTTCTCTAGCTGTCAAGACAGTAATCTTACATTTAAAACAACAAGCAAAGCAACCAAGCCAAAAAAGAAGCCTGTGTGAATCTGTTTCTCTGGATAACCTTACAAAGGCATAAAATTAAAACGCCTTACGTCTTCACCTATGAGAAGGATAAAATTACACGAAAATGGGATTGCTATGAAAAATTCAGGAAGCAAGGTCATTTGAGTATAGAAATGTAATAGTGCTTTAGGTTTAGCTGTCATTGATAGGGTGCCAATCACAAGACTTCTTCAGGTATGTGATACAGTAAAACTTTACCTTTTTTACTTAACTGAGAAGCTTATTTCTACGTATTGAAATGTTAGAACTATAGAACCATATAAAACTATAATTCTTTTTTATAATTCTTTTGAAAGTTGTAATAATTAGGATTGACCAGATAATATCGACTGCATTTTTACAAACATTCCGTTTTTTGAGACTGGCTTCAATGATTACTGAGAATGCTGTCTATATGTTGTTTCTACGTTAGATGGTTCAGTACGTTAACTTTTCCCTCCTATAACATTTTTTCAACCACTGATTTACTTTAGCAAACACTTCCTAAAAAGTGCAAAGGTAAACTTAAACCTTGTAAGTAATAAACAATTCCAAAGCAATAGAAGCTAAATAAATGAAGTGTTTTATACATTCTACTTTAATCAAAAAATATCACTTTCATTTCTTGTGGCAATTGTCCATTAATTTGCCTAACTAGTTAATAGCTCACATCTATAAGAGTATACGGTTGAAGTGAAAAGGATGCTTTAGGTTGTGCGTTTTAAAACAATTTTGTACAAAAAAAAAACAACCACCAAAATTACCTTGCATACCCTTCTTATTTAAGTTGGATTTAATATCTAAATTGCCCAAAGATTCAGGTGTTAGTCTTCTACATTTCTTTGCCTGAATGATAGGAGGAGGTGGTTTTGCCATTGGTATTTTTTCTTAAACCTTTCTACCCCACAGTGAGGATGGAATTTAATAGACATTGAACTTTTTTTTTAAACCTTTATTGTTGAAAGTCTTACATATGTCCCTTTTTCTCCCCCATTAATCCCCTCCAGCCCACCCGGTCCCCCCACCCTCAGCCTTCACCACCCCACTGTCTGTGTCCATGAGTTAAGCATATATGCATAGAAGGTCTTTGTATTACCTCCCTCCCACCCACCTTCCCCTACCTTCCCTCTGAGAATCCACACTCTGTTCCATGCTTCCATGTCTCTGGATCCATTCCGTTCATTGCTGGAAGCTAATTCCAGCATGTCATAAATGTAAGAAGTTTCATCAAAAGGTTGATGGAACCTTGAGGATTGCCTGCTGGAAATGGCTAAGGGCATGTCCCCACACCTAAAGATTTGCATAGATGATTGCTTGCTGCCAGAGAGCTGAGGCATTTGAATCTACATGTTATTGCCTCCTACTGGCCAAATACCTGAACAGCCATAGGCAGTTCCCCCAATCTGACAATGGATTCTGTATACTAAACCTTGCCTTTGATATGTATATCTACCTTGCTTTAGGACAATTTGTGTTAATAAAAAGCAAGGGGTCCAGAGAGACGGGAGAAATTGGTTCCTTTAGCTAAGTCTTCTCTGGCTCCCCAAATGCCTTCCAAATTTATGTTTCGTCTCTAGACTCTTTAAGAATTTACACGCAGCCCCTTCTCCAGATTCCTGAACCCTTCTAGATGCTGGAATAAGACCCCCGGCATTAGTTCATCAATTTATTTTGTTAATTAGATTCCACAGATGAGTGAGATCTTGTGATACTTGTCTTTCTCTGACTGGCTTATTTCACTTAGCATGATACTCTCCAGGTCCTTCCATGTTGTCTCAAAGGGTAAGAGTCCTTTTTTACTGCTGCATGGTATTCCATGGTATAAATGTACCACAGCTTTTAAAAAAAAAATTCTTTATTGTTTAAAGTATTACATATGTCTCCTTTTTCCCCCATTGACCTCTCCCCAGCCACTTGCACCCCCCAGCACATGCCCTCACCACCACCACCCCTACTGTCTTTGTCCATTGGTTATGCTTATAGGCATGCATACAAGTCCTTTGGTTGATCTGTTACCCCACCCCCAACACCCCCGCCTTCCCACTGAGATTTGATGGTCTGTTCAATGAGACATTGAACTTCTGTTCCAATTTGGTGAGCCACAGATATTTTGCAGCTGGACTTCGTTCTGTCATTAAGGATTTTGCCGATAAATTTGCAGCCTTGCTTATGCTAGTAGAAGAATGTCCCTACTATTAGATGCTCTGTCTTAAAGAGGAAAAAAATGCTAAAGGTGGTGACAGTCATTTATAAAATACCTTCATAAAGCCATCAGGCTCCCAAGAGTTCTCTGATTAAATTTCATAATAACCTTAATTTCTCTAACTGAATCGCCTCATTAAATTTTCTCTTGGCTTCTGGAGATAGGGTAGGAAGATGAATTAAATTCCAATACCTTATGCTATTCATTGGGCTTGGCAGAGTTTCTTAAAAGGTTTAAATGAGAATAAAGATGGATTACAAACTCTGGTTATCTTCAAATCTTAGCATAGATGTTTTCTGTAGATTAGAAATAATTTCATTTGTGAATGAAATATGGCTTCTGATATTTAAAAACATGAATCTTATTCAACTGCTCCAGGTTTAGACGAGATTGTTGGAATTTGGGGTGGGGTGAGTGGTTTCATTCTACTTCTCTAATTGAGGAAACATGAGAAAGGTTTTCTGAAAGCTCAAAAGCTTTATCTTGAATTTGAGAGGATTTTCTTTTATTATGAAGAACCTGGTAGCATCACACTTGCCTAAAATTCTCCCTGAATATTTTGTTTCCTTTACTATGGAAAGAACAGCCAGCACTGGCCATTGAGAGGATGTGTGTGTTTTAATGACGGGCTATTTGTGGGAAATACTCTAGACTTACTCTAGAAGGAACAACTTGGGCAAGTTTCTCAGCCACTTAGATTTCCTGTTTCTTTTTAGTTGAGCTATACTATTCCATTGTGTTGATTGTAGAAGGATTGATAATATCCAGTACAAATAATAATAATAAAATAAAATCTTTCTGCTCAGAATTCATTGTAAATATTAAAATATTTTAAGTAGAGAGTGAAAAGCCTGTGTGTGCTTTTACATTTTGGCAGTTGCCCAGTGCACCTATTCACTCACTCATTCATTCATTCTATTCAACAAGCTGTTTTTAGCACTATGCTAGATGCTCAGCAGTCAAAGATGAACGAGTCATGGTTGCTTCTCTTAAGGAGCCACCAGCTTCCAAATGCTTGGTCACTTTGGCTCTATTTTTATTTCTTTTCATCAACATTCACCTTCCTGCAGATCTGTTAGGTACTAGGGTTATAGCAGTAGGAAGCTAGGAATAGTCTTTTTCTTTATGAAGTTATTCTGCAGCCCAATAATAAAAGACAACATAAATAAAATAAAGAAGCAAGCAATCCTGAGCAGAACTTTTCAAATAAAATAGAGCTGTCAATCATAAGAGTACAGAGACATAATCCTTTGGTGAGAGGCTAATTAAATGAAATAAAATTAGAAGTGTTTTTTTAAATAGACTTTTTTTAGAGCACTTTTAGGTTCACAGCAAAATTAAAAGAAAAGTACAGACTTTTCATATGTCCCATGACCCCACACCATTTATAACCTCCCCCATTATCAATATCCCCCACATTTTTTATAATCAGTGAAACCTATAATGAGATATCATTATCAGCCCAAATCCATAGTTTATATTAGGGTTCATTCTTGGTGTTGTAATTCTGTGGGTTAGACAAATATATAATGAAACCTATCTACCATTACAGTATTATGCAGAATATTTTCACAGCCCTAAAAATCCTCTGCATGCCATCTGTTCATTTTTTACCCCTGCCCCTGGCAACCACCAATATCACTGTCTCTATGGTTGTGCCTTTTCTAAAATGTCTTATAGCTGGAATCATATAGTATGTAGCCTTTTACAACTGGTTTCTTAGTAGTATGCTCTTAAGATTTCGCCATGTCTTTTCATGACTTGACAGCTTATTTCTTTTTAGTACTGAAGTATATTCCATTGTCCTTATGTTCTACAATTTATTTTTCCATTCACCTACTAAAAGACATGTTGGTTGCTTCCAAGTTTTGGCAATTATTATAGCTGCTATAAATATCTGTGTACAGGTTTTTGTGTGAATACAAGTTTTCAGCTGCTCTGGGTAAATACAAGGAGTCTGATTGCTGGATCATGTGGTAAAAGTATGTTTAGTTTTATAAGAAACCACCTTATTTTAAGAAAGAAGAAAAAGAAAAGAGAAACCATTAAACTGTTTTCAAAGTGGCTGTACCATTTCACATTCCCACCAGCAGTGAGTGAGAATTCTTATTGATCCATATTTTCACCAGCCTTTGGTGTTTTCAGTGTTTTGGATTCTGATCATTCTAATAGGTATGTAGTGGTATCTCGTTGTTTTAACTGGCATTTCTCTGATAACATGATGAGGAGCATCTTTTCATGTGCTTCTTTCCCAATTATATATCTTCTTTGATGAGGTGCCTGTTAAGGTCTTTAGATCATTTTCTTTTTTCAATTGGAAAGGGTGATTTTTAAAAAAATTACAGTTTACAGTTAATATTATTTTGTATTATTTTCATGTGTACAGCACAGTGATCAGACAAAGTGCTCTCCCCAATATTTCCAGTACCTACCTGGCACCATCCATAGTTATTACAATATTATTGATATATTCCCT